>NW_019525018.1:253899-255110 GCF_002814215.2 Seriola lalandi dorsalis
AAGCAGCCCTGCGGCGCAGTAATGAATGGCTGTAAACAAATGTGTTAAAACATGCGCTGTTTCATGACCTGAACCCCTTCCTCACCGAGCCTCTGCCTCAGCACAGCCAGCAATGTAACATGGCACCAACCGCAGGGGCCACCCGATTCATCAGTCAGGACTTCTCATTACCGCTTAGCTAACTGAATGGAAAATCCACCCTAGCACATATTCCATATGGAGGCCAAGTGCTCAGTGTTCAATAAATAAAATAGGACATCATGAAATATATAATCATATGAATAAATAGAGTCAACCAACCAATAAATTGTGAATTAATTTAAGAAATAATTAAAACTCCGCTCATTAAAATTTTTAATTATTTCATTATTCTGCTTTTCAGTCACTTTTATTTAATCATAGAATTTTTATTTCAAAAACAAAAGTACAAAAGCCCATTTGTATTTTATAACATTTTCCCCCAATGACACTTTTTTAAAATATATTATATATAAATTTATTATAAATGTCACTTCCTGACAATGATGATGTCACCAGTCACACCCCTTCGCCTTTCAGCCAATCACACATCATCAACCTGTGTCTCTTTTCTTTCTAACCTTGTTGTTATTACATTCAAGGACGAGACAATTATGTAATCACAACAGCAGATGTTAACACGGTCCACTACAGAGAGTTTTGGATTATGGATCATTTGTAGCTTTGATGTTGCCTCACCTTAAAGTTTTTAAAGTTGTTGATAGTGTGTTTAATTAGCCCCGTTTAACCTGTATCCTTTTTTTGTTGGCTTGGTAATGTCTTCTTCTTCCACGTGTCTTCACTGTAGAAAACAGTCCGACGTCCAAATCTGTCAAACTAAGCAAGAACTGCCAGTGTCATAGACGATCGAGCACCTCAAAAACACAGTCTGAAAAATGGGAACTAACATTCTGGATGTTTCCAAGAGTCTGACAGGAGAGTATGAGTATGTGAAATTCTGTTGAAGTACTTCATGTTGTACTCTTACGAGAGAAAAGGTTTGAAAAGGATGAGGACTTCTCTTCTCTTTCAGTACCTCGGGATATCATTTTCCACAGGACTAGTCTGACTTACACTCTTCCAAAAGTCTTTACACAGAAACAGGTGGGGGTTTTTTTTTTGGGGGGGGGGGGGGGTTGATATAATCAGAGTCATCTTATATTCAGCAATTTTGAATCAACCTACGAGCTACT
>NW_019525018.1:255130-291649 GCF_002814215.2 Seriola lalandi dorsalis
TGTATGTGTGTCTGTGTGTGTGTGTGTGTGTGTGTGTGTGTGTGTACTGTATGCATATAGCAACAGTAATCCAGTTGTTTAGCTCCAGGAGTCCCAGCCAGGGGCAAAGTGATAAATCATTATAAGAGTGTCTTTACTTCTTGACTTTATTTGAAGAAAGGACATCTCGGGCATCATTCAATCATTCATATTTCCCCTAAATGAAAATCGACATTTTATCCCTCCGACACAACCTGGGGGGAGGGGGGGAGGGGGGTGTCTTGGTTGCCAAGTGGTTTTCAAAGTGTTTGCTCCACTGTGCTCAACACTTCCAAATTTGTCTCTGAGCCGCCTCTAAAAGGCTGGGAAAAAAACAAAAACTGAGAAATTCACCTATAAATCAGCACTACTCACACAGACTCAACCTTGGGAGCCACACGTGTCCATGGAGGTGCAAGAAAAACACATTTCAGCTAAAACACCTACATCTCAAGGGCCTGAAGACAGGGAGCCAGACAGGTCAGAGCCATGTCGCACGGAGCTTGTACAGTAGTCCGGTTTCAGCGGATTCAGCTTCGGCAATTACATGATTTTGTTATTTTAGATGCTTCTGTCGCCTCTTTCTAAGACTAGAAACCGCAGCTGTGATTCCAGGAATTCACTCTGTTTAACTGCTAAACGCTCCGCTGCGTTCACTAGCTAGTTGCTAAATTTGACCGTCCACCGCTGGGTGCTGGGAATGTGGCGCACAGTGGTGCTCAAATGATCTTTCATTAACCTGCAGTAAAGTTGTTTACACACGCAAGTTCCACCTGAAATTAGTTTGAGAGGAAAATGACAGTTTTTACATTCACATCGACAAATCCCCCAGAGCTGTGACAGCAGGGTTGTGCCGCTGTGGTTTCAGGATGTGCCAGACAGTATCTGGTCTCCTCCTCTCACCCACTTTCACACTGTATCAGGTTATATATAGCATGAACTCCAAAAAATACAATTGATGCAAAGCTCTGCTCTTAAAGAGAACCCCTGCATGCAGCCTTCTCCTCCACAACAAGGGACAAACCTACACGGCTTTTAAAAAGGTGCTATAATTAGATAATTCATTTTAAAAAGTTCAATTGCTGCTAATCAGGCGACTGTTAACTGGTAACAGCTAGTCAGCTAACTGAAGCTGGTGACGGCAGTCCTTGTTCTGCCACGAACCGCCGTCGCCAGCTGCGTTCCAAGATGGCGGATGAATGACAAGAGAACACGAGGCGGGACGGGCGAGGGCTAAATGACACGGCTGTCCAAACAAACAAACAAACAAACATCTGGAAGAAGCACCAAAGTGGCGGAAAGGAACGGATCACAGCTTCTCATCAGGACTTTCAGAATAAAATCAGAGCTTTGTGAGTCGGGCCTTTGAGTCGAAGTGACAGGCAAACATATGCTCAACTAGTCATGTGATCACCAGTTTAATGAAATCTTTGGGGGAACGTGGTGATTCTGATCGTGCATCATGATTCTACCTAAAACCATCGTCATATGATCAGATGATTTCTTCCTGAGGTAATGAAATCTGTTTCCTTCAGACCTTCATTAATAATAGTATTTTAGTTTAAACACAGTACAGAAGAATTCAAACTATAGGTGACAAATTTATGATAAAAAAAACCAACTGTTTTCACAACAGCTCTTGTCAGACAGCTGCTCCTTGTCACAGATTCTGAACCGACTGGTGGGATGAACAGCTCTGAAAACATTCCCTGAGGACGTCGGTGGAAAGCGTCTAACATGCTCACAAATCTCCAGCACATATTAAACTGCTTTGACATCTAGTGAATGTGACGGCCACAGCGCATGATGAGCGTGAGTAAATTACAAGCCACTTATATGAGGCGTCTGAGAGGAATGTAGTGGAGGAAGCAGCGTCTCCTCTCTTCACCTTACCTAAGGCTTTTAAAGGCTCATTCCTCCGTCTAAATGACGTCACAGCCATTTACTGAGGTGAATTTCTCCTCACTTACAAAATTTTGAGTTGGGTCACACTTCAGGGCACGAGCAAACTTTTCCACTTGCTTGCGCTGCTGTGGAAAATTACACATCATTTAATTCCTGGAAAAAACTGCTGTAAAAAAAAAAAAAAAAAAAAAAAAGGATGACTGCTCAGGAAAGGTGGTTTTCTTCCGCTTGTGTTTACGTGAGCGCGTCCACATATGAGTGTGTGTGAGTTTGTGTGTGGTTGTGATTGACACGTCCACTGTGCTCAGTCTGTGACAACAACAGCACTGTAGTGATGAGTTTATATCGTTGTCATAGTCACTGAGATCACATTTATCCCTCATTCTGATGTTTGATGTGAACGTGAGCTATATTTTTGCACCGCAGATCAACTGTTTGAATCATAAAGGGCTGTCTTCAAAATATAGCCTACACTTAAAATGATAATAGTGTTTTTATGTGGCTACAACACATTTCCCCGTCCACAGCGCTACATCGCTCAGCTCCTGTGCCGGTACTCCTGCCGGCGTCTCCAAGCTGGTGGGGCGACAACTCAAATCTACTGCAGGTAACACACTCACTACAGATTAGTACCTCATGCAAGCCCACGTCAAATAACCCAAACTATCACTTTAATATTTAACATTAAAACTTGAATGACAGATGCAGACAGAGAGAGAGAGAGAGAGAGAGAGAGAGAGAGAGAGAGAGAGACAGAGAGTGGTGGGTGGGGGGTTAAAGAGATACTGGGTCAGTATTTGCTTATCTGAGAGGGATTAAGATTATGGTCAGTAATCTGGACTGCACAGATGGATGAATGGTCCTATACCGACCCACCCACCCACTCACTTACACTTACACACACACACACACACACACACACACACACACACACACACACACACACACACACACATATACATGGCAGATATATGTGCCTCGTAAGATCAAAGCCAAGGTCAGAGAAACAGCAGCATTCCTGCAGCACAGGAACGTGTGATTTCGATAGATAGAATTCCTTCATCTATTAAATGCGGTGACTTGTCACAGGAGTAAAGCACAGGTACATGGGGGTAATTGTCCCTCTCACTATTGAAAATACTATTTTTTCATTCCTCTCACTTATTGTTTTTTATGGAAGTTTCAGTGAAGATTGCTCCGTCACCCTCTCGCCTCCAGAAGATCTGAGCTGATAAAAAAATACGCTCATCTGTGCCGTCTTCAGTTATTATCATGCACTTACAGAGACTGAGCTTTACAAGCATTTGGGAGTAATATGCTTTTCTTTTTAATACCAGCCGCCCAAACTTCTAGGTGGAGGTACGCTGCAGCATGCAAACACTACTCAGACCTGCATTATCCTTTAAAAAATATATTCACATGAGTTAACTTAACGATAAAAGGGCAATAGAACTACACAGTATTGCTTTAAAACGATACCATGCAGGATATTTTTTACAATAACAATACTGACTATGTAATTATGGTTATTTAGACCTTTCGTCAGCTGTTGTCCTCTTCTCACATAATTGCAGGCTCTCCTTGTATATTTCTGCTCGAGATGATTACACTGCATTTATGTCGCACTTTTAGCCAAAGCACTTAATTTGTCCCTTGTTTACCACAAACAATGGCGGCAAGGATTCGGCCTAATCATCGCAGAAATTTTGGCTTCAGTTTCTTGACCGAGGACATGTGGAGCCAGGGAACCCTGTCATTAGTGGATGAACATACTCTTACTGCTGAATCACAGCCGCCCTGATAAAATGACTTTGTTGTGTTGCTTTAGCTGTTACTGTCTTCTCACACACACACTGTCATTAGTCCCTTTATTTTATTCTCTCATTTTATTGTATCTATATCTTATATCTGTTCTTTTAATGTTATCTATTTCATTCTCTCTCATTGTCAGATTTCTTCCTTGATTTGTCCTTTTCATTTTAGCTTATCATTCACCTGTGTAGCACTTTGAACTGCACTGACATGTATGAAAAGTACTGGACAAATAAAGTTTGATTGATTGATGATGTGACTGTTTTTGAAAAGCTCTGTGTATTTGAAAATCTTTCTGAATGACTGAGATCTTGAATTTTCTTTAGTTCAGACTGACACACAGATCTGAATCCTTCACACAATCACAGATTTTATCAACAGCATCACCTGACATGTCGTTTTTGAACAGTGAACATAATTTCCTGTCTCAACTCTACATTTTCCATCTCTCTGACAATTGTCTGTATTGTTGAAGCTCAAGGACGGAGTTGTCCTTGCAATTTTTTAAGCAGAATAAACATACATTTTGAGGAAAGGTCCTGAAGCAATTCAATGCTTTCATTTGTTGTTGCATCATTTAAGCTCCGAGAAGCATCTTCATATGCAATGACAGCCACAGACTGAGAAATAGTTTTTCCCTGTACATGTAACTTAATGTTGTCCATCGAATGCTCAATGTCAGTGGGTCTCAAAGTGTTAGGATCCGGGGACTCACAGGGGTCCTTGAAGGGGTTCCTGGGGGTCTCCAGCAAAAAAGGGGAATCATTTATTTTCATCCATAAGTAAACAATCACAGAACGTATGGCTGTTTTGGTCATGAGTTTCACACACTTTCTGTAATAAAAACATCTAAAAGCAAAACGCTTATCAGATAAAATCAATCAGCTGTGGGTCAGTTGTCTAATTTGTGGGTTCTTGATGTGAAAAAGTTTGATAAACCACAGCTCAATGTTTCCTGAACTATAATGATTTCACAGTGAACGTACTTTTACAACCACAATCAAAATCTGCAACAACGGCTCTGAAACAGTCATAGTTCAATGATTCAGCAACATGCTCTGTAACAAGCTAAGCATCTTAGGCTTCATCCACGCTACTACGACCTCTGTCCAAACGCCTGTTTTAGCTCCGTATCAGTAACGATCTCCTTCCATGTTACCACACCTGAAAACACATTCACACCTGAGCGATCACGTACACTGGGCATGTGCGAGCCGGTGTAAACAGGAAGCAGACCGTCTTCAATGCAGTTGATTAGTTGCAGAAAATGCTCTGACCGAGAATCGGCAAAGACGGCTATTAAATGAATTTATTAAAATGCAGAATTTAACTCCTCAACAGCTGCTAGCAAAGACACCGAGGTAAAAAGATGTTAAAACAGACACGTAATAATGTGGACGGAGCCTTACACTCTGCTGGTGATTAGTATGTTATGTGTTCACTGCACATTACACCAAAGTCTTTAGAGCTACTCCAGTAGAAAATCATGTAGGTAATGTTAGTAATGCAGGTTTGTTGACACTTTGTCCCGCGAGGCAGTAAAGAAAAGAGTCATATGGAAACTTTTCCTCCTCTCCAGATAATAAATAAATCAATACATTTCATAGCAACCTGTCCATTACATTTTTAAGCCATGTGTACAAGTGGAAACTCTTGCCTCCTGTGGCTCTGGAGGTAAGATCAGAGGCCTTTCAAATACATTAGGGTTCAACTGTCGGATGGATGGATTTAAAAAACAACATCACCATCCTTAGGCTCTGCCACGAGCGGGAAGCAAATCACTGCTTATCATTTGTGTTAGTATCTCTAAGATGTTACAACCTGAAAGCCCTTTGCTCTGCAGTAACACGTTCTATTGAGGTAAACCATTAAACTGTAAAGGATTATAGTACAATTCCCAACTTCAAAGTAGATTATTGTAAATCCATTATATTTAATCTGTTATTCCTCTACCTTAGGAGGGTGGTTAAATGGTGCAGGTGAACTACGCCCTGCGGTCACTGGAAATCACTGCAGCCGTGTGAAAACCGACTGCACCTTTCTTCTTCTTAAAGCTTACTCCTTCCTCTGTGTGCTGCGAAACGTATTACCTAGGAAACACATTCAAAACGCAATTTTTTCATCGTGTTATTTTCAACCTGAAACCAAAGTTATGTTTCTTAATTCCTGAGTCATTTGAATAATTTAATTAAAACAGCTGTAGTCTCTCTTGCAGCTTTGTCTTATTTTATAACACAAGTGCGTGCACAATGAAAAAATAAAATACGGATTGGTGTTAGATATCACATCCTCCTGTTATATGATGCAGACATTAATAAAATAATATGAAAGGATATCCCCAAGAGGAATGAAATATCATGACAGCCAACATCATCAGCCTGGATCCTTTTTCATTAGACACTGAGAATATTCTTCATCTTTGTTTTTCACACATTTTTCGCCTCTAACCTCCATATCTGTCTTTTATATCTGCCATACCTCAATTTTTCTGCCAGCACAATATTTACAGTTAATATTTATAAGCTGCAGTAGTTAATACTTTTTTTTATTATTAACAACAGTTCAAATGACTTAGTGTCCTTAGTATTGACAAATCCATAGAGAGCCAACTGTCGATCAGCTCTACAAAGTTTTATAGCATCTTTTAAGTCAAAGTTTTAGGTTTAGGGTCTGCAACTTTAAAGCGTTGGTGAAGTTGTCATCCTTGTCTCCAGGCAGCTTGGAAAAAAAAAAAAAAAAGCTTTCATGAACCATCTGTTTGCTGCTTGGCCAGGACCAGAGTTAGCAACAAGCTGGTGAACATGGCTGAGCATTCAGCAGCTACAGAGCTGAGAGAACTTACCAGCTTTAAACTAGTGTGTTTTTCAGCTTGTTGTGGAGTCCGACACTCAAAATTAAATGTGTTGCCAAGACGAAGAAGACTCTACTGCTTTTTGACCATGAGCCAATGAGAATCCACCAATATGCAGTGCTGAGTCGGACAGTACATCTATACTAGTGAGGAATCTCAGATTAACATAAATCATTACAAATCAATTCAAGCTGACGCTTTTCCCAAAGGTAATCATCATGATACTGATCAATTCTACTCAGCATATTTGATTAGTTAACCACATGAAATTAAAGGCAAATAATGATATGCATACAATAAAACTGATATATAGAACGGGTCTTGGCAGTGGCTAAGGTTTCCTTTTTCTTTTTCTTTTAAACACAATAATGAAACCCATGATGTATATTTGACCAGCTGCACCAGTTAAAGAGAGCAGCAGGTCCCTCATGTTCCACACAAACACGTCCTCTTCAATTTTCCCTCTACAGTATCTCCTGCCATCTCTCACTCTCCTCCCCTCATTTCTTCTGTCAAATCTCATTCTTGTAAAATATCTCACCCTGCCTTCTCTCTCTCTCTCTCTCTCTCTCTCTCTCTCTCCCTCTCCCTCTCCCTCTCCCTCTCCCTCTCCCTCTCCCGCCCAGGAGAAAAAGATACCGAGCTCCTGAACCCGGTGAATGTTCACAATCTCAGTTTCCTGTCAGGAGCCATCTCCACTTCAGTAATATGGACGATGAAACAGTGACAGCTGACGTGCTGGACATGATCTGAGGGAGTGCGCGTGTGTTGAGGCTTCTAGCTGAACACAAACGCATAAACACACTTGTCATCAGCTATGATCTTTTACATACCACATACCGAGCAGAATTAACCAACGAGAACTAATTCTTCACTACGGAGACACAGCGAGCATAGATAATGTTTTCAGTGGCAGATTCACTTCCCACTTTTTGTCAATCCCCTTTTCTGACACTCAGCGGTTGTTGCTATGCGCTAGCTAATGGTATTTATGTGATGTAATCACCCAGATGTTTAGGGATAGGGTTTAGGAATATTGAAAAACACAGTACGTTTGTTATCTTTAAAACACAAGAATAATGCAAAGGGGTGAATATTATTTTGGACATTTTATTACAGACACTGGTCTTCTATAATAGAGGCTTCTATAATAAGTGCATTGGGGATAGCAAAATGAAACTTCTGGCTCAACATATCCCTGAGTCCTCGACCCAAATCTGGCCCATATACTTCATCCAGGCAGAGTCCAGCTGTTATCCTCCAGTACTGACTGACAGCCGGATGATTTTCTACGCGTGCACCAGAATTGGTCCAGATGTGGAAGTAGCATCTTACACAAGAAAACAAGTATGTGGCAGTCTTTTACAATGTGTTTCTGCTTGGTTTAATGAGAAGGGGAACGATCTCTCTGGCACTGTACTCAAAGCTTAACTGGTCGATATTGTGAAAGTGTATGATTTTGTGACAGCTGCCGGTTAGTAACAGGTTTGACAGAGGTGACAGACTAATGGCTTTGGGTGGAACATACACCACTTTTCATGACTTTTTACAGAATGAATACATGGGTGAATAGTTTGTCTTTGTCGTGTTCCCTACAGGTGAAAAATTATTTTACTTATTAAATCTTAAACTGACAAGTTGTCAAAGTGAGCATTGCCTCGATACAGTATCATCATACATCATGGACTTTGTGGTTATGTGATATGCATCTCAACCACTAGGCCACTGAAAGCCACTACAGCCAACACTTCTAATGTCTTTTTTTTTTATATAACAGTATGACACTAACCTGAGCAAGAAAATATAATCTGTTAAAAGGAGAAGATTTATTTTCACTGATCCCACTTTGAAATCAGGGACATTTCTTCTATACTGGTAAGTAAACAGCTGTTAGTGCTATTGTTGGCAAAGTAGCAAGAGTAAAAACTTACATGCACCTTTAAAGACTGTTTTCAAGAGATTTCAGCTTCATTTAACACGTTGCAAAGCTCCCGGTTGCATCTGAGAACAGTGTGAGCTATATTGAGAGCCTCATGTCAAAAAGTATGTTTTCCCTGCCTTATACAATCTTGGACTAATGAAACAAGTCATGCATTTTGATGCAACAGGGGGACATTAGTCTGTCTGCACAGCGGGACTGAGATGAAAAAAAAAAAAAACACTCCATATCCAAGAATGCCAAGTCAATACTGCTGCAGAAAGTTTTTCCCTAGGTGTTCTGGGGTGGGAAAAAACTTTGTAAAAGTCTCATAGGCATTGTGGACCATGCTTATACTCTGAGATGGACCATGTATTTTGATGTTTCTCCATCAATTAAGACACACAACTTTTCATTTTCTCCAAAGCCGCACTGCAGCATAGTACTGTTCCAACACGATGTGTTATTCACAGTCTGAATCTTGGGGCTTCCATGCATCCTTATTTGCCTGATCAACATCCAGTTGGCGAGTAAACTTACAACATCCTCATCTGTTCTTGGTATTCATCTGTTTTGGACACAAACTTCAGTCACTGGACTCAGGGGAACCAAAGTACAGATGCATGGACACTGAATAAGAGTTCCTCAGACTTTGAATGTCACCAAAGATTTAAAGGTCCCATATAGTGTAAAAAGGGAAATTTGTATTCAGAAACTGAGCCTTAAAACGAGCCCTCATGACTTTTGTAACTTTGTGATGTCACAACAAAGCAGTCACTGCTCTCAGCTATGCCCCCAAACTCGCCCACCTGGACCCACTGTCCAACCTTGCAGGATTTGGTTTCTCTGAGTGTTTGATGAAATCTGCTATATTTTTATTCGATCACTCAAAAAACAGTCAGCCAATCAGAAGAGCGGCTCTGAGCCTCTCCTGAGAGAGCAGATGTACACACTACATTGAGATTGTTTTTGGTTTCTAAAACCACTGGATCAAGACTTCAAATAAAACACTGTAAAGAATTCAAATAAAGGACCTTTAAGGTAGAACGGTAATAGGACTGCAAATGTAATATTTGGGCCAAAGTTATTCATCACAACACTGGTTTAAGTTGATGTAAATTGATACTGTTTTTGTTCTAACATGGTTTTATCAGCACAAGTGATGAAAAACAGTTGCAATGACTGTCTGCAAAAAAGATAAAAAGCAGTTCCTATACAATAAGGGTCTACAATCATTTTGGTGACTGTGTACAGCTGACATCTGTGCTTTGAGTTAAATGCTAACGTCAGCATGCTAACACGCTGATATTCTTGAGGCACAGCATTTCCCCAAACTGCCTGTCACATGTAGTCAAACCACTTTAATTCACTTATATACTGTAGAATAAATAACACAAACAGCAAAGGATTTCATTTTATGGGTGTTTAAGATTCATTTCATCATCTTTCTAAAATTCTGTGCTGCCACCATGCAGTTTAAAGTGCAGCACAGTGTTAAGATGGCATTTACCAAATAAATCACATGCTGACACCTCTGTTTTTCATCACAGCTGGACATGACAAATTGTAAAAGTATTGATTTAAAAGAGCAGAAATCTCTCAAGACATTTTTAAATTAGGCTGAATATGGCAGTGTTCGATATTATTAAGCAGAGAAATGAGCATAGTGAAAGAGCATGGGTGTTAATAGTAAGCTGACTGTGTTTATCGTTCCCTGACTCATTTCTCTTAGTCACCCCCTGAGCCTGTTTTCTTTAAAAAGATTAGGTTTTGGTACTTTTGCATTTATTAGATATTATACAGCGTGGAGAGACAGTGCACTCTAAATCTACACCTCTTTAAAATGGAAGAACAAATATATTAACATTATCAGATTTGGCTGAAATGCATTCTAGTTGCACACAAAGATATTACTCTGTATGGGTCTCATGTTAATTCAAAGATGAGACAGAGTGCTGTTTCATCTTTGAGTTAACATCAGACCCATGTATTTGCATGTATTAATCAATGTGTGTATTATTGGAGCAATAAGAAAAGGGTTAAATCCAAAGGCATAAGGCATACAAGTATATAAAACAAACTGAAGGCATCATTAAAAATGAATGAGCACTCGACTGATGAAATCACTTTTGGGAATTGGTTTAGATTTAGGAGATATGTGATGCTGTAATTTTTACAAACCAGATTCTTTTGATCAGTGGCTGGACACATTTTTTTTTTTTTAAATGATCAGGAACTCAGCAGAAAGAAAGGTTTCTACTAATTTTCACTCCAGTAAGCAGATAGAGAGAAAAGCAAATATATAGCAACTAAACTAAAACAACTAATGCATTATGTTGTCAGACTTAAACGATCGTCGCTGCCACTCGATACTAGACCTCTTGAGTACTAGATTCCTTGAGTACTGCTGTGTGCAGTCAAAGAGCTAATGCTAGAGGATAATTCTGGGTTATTTCAACCTGGCACGTTTCCTATAAATGTGGCTGTTGTTGCTGCGTGGGTCATCTTCCGTTGTAGAGACATGGGGAACCGAGACCTTGCGCAAAACAGCGTATTTTGGGGAAATCAATGTGACCCTCCTACAGGTTCCAAATAAACATGATTTTTACATGACTGATTTCAAACATTTAGTGACGTGATTTGCCCAAAATTACTAAGTGAATTAATATCATCATTTAAAATAGGTGGGTTTAAAAAGAGAAAAAAGTCTTGCAAGTTAGTGCTTGTTCGCAAAAATGAAAACAGAAAAATATGTCTTTCTCCCTCCCTTTTACACCATAGCCACTGGCCTTGGTTTTATTACAGAGACCCATGAATTGAAAATGTTGCTTTTCTTTTTGTGTGTTTGTTTGTTTGTTTGTTTGTTTTGTACTGTAACTGATTGCAGATATCACCCTTGACCTTGAAACCAAGCCTGAGCATTAATAATGCACAGAAAAATGTCAAAAAATGTATAGGTTTCACAGGGGGGAAATTTATCGTTTTTCTCCTCAGCTGCAGTTTTTCTGCTCGGCCAGAAAGTGTGACAATAGAAAAATATCCCAGAATAATAAGCAACACCGTGTTGTTTGAGTTCTCGTCTCCAACTTTCAAACCTCAAAAAACAGCAGTTCATTATTTTCTCTCAACACTGTGAAAGCAATCAGGAAACTACAAGGACATACACAGCCTGTGCTGTTCATTTATAACTCACTTGTTTTGATAAGACGAAAAAAAAAAAACATCTCATTTGTCATTACGGTGTGAATTTCACCCAAGCATGAAATCCAAAGCCCATTGCTGATAATGCAACGAGCATTGCAGAGCATGGATACCATTGTGTATGGAGACAAGATACTGTGCAACGACACACTTCAACAGCTCAAACAACATTAGCATCCTCCAAATTTGAGTGTATCACATTATTATCTCGCTGTCTTCATGATGTGAAATCCATTCATGAGGGAGCCCCAAACAACATGGGGATGATGCTGGAGCACTGACCCATGACGATGTATGAGAAGAACACATTATATACTGCGGGATATTAACACATGAACACCAAGAGCAAAGTTCATCATGGATGGCCAACGGAGGAAAACTAATTATCTTTTCCATGGTCTTGTTGTAATTTAATGGGGAGAAATCCATCAGAGGCAGCATCAAAGCAGAGAGCAAACACATGCTACAGACGACTGGGAAAATGACTGTCGGATGTGTCGCAGCCGTGAGAAGAATCTGTTGGGGCTTAAAACTCTGTTATACATTTAGTATTACTGACTACATGTACAGTGCATTTCCCCAAACCTTCTAAATAAGATGAAGTAGAAAGGGGAACTTGATTTTGCACATCATGGTAAACTTATTACCGATGGTTAGTAATATTCATAAACCTAATGATGTCACTGGGGTTATCTCAGGTTGGAGGGGCAGGTTAGTTGCAAACTGGTGCTGATGAGTTTTAAAGATATGGGCATTTTATTTCATTATCATTTATATAAATGATCATTATCATTTATATAAATGATAACGATCATTTACATAAATGATAATGAAAGTGATAATGAGACATTTTCAGGGTCTTTATGAAAGCAATACCAAATCATAGCGGTACTCTTTTAATGTTAGCCGAGCCTGATGTTGCTGGTGAAAATTCTTATGATATAAATAGCATTTCGTTTTGGATTGTTTCAAACGCTTCAAGCCATTTCGCCCAGATAATAACGCAAATATGTGTTCTTGGTTTGAACATTTATTTCATTATAAGAACTGAACTTCTGAAAGTGTGCTGCCAGCATCGCTGGAGGAAAGCTGTGCTTCCTGTTGCCACTGGCAGTCCTAACAGGAAAGCATATACACTGGTCTTCTCTGATTAAACAGTAGAAGACGTCTGGCAGAATAAGTTTGCAAATTATGTATTGATTCACTGTCATTTCAGTGCCGCAACACCAAAAATGCAGATCTGACCAACTAAATATTAGAACGAGCAGTTCAGGAGTTACACCGAATAAACATTTAATCCACATGTACAGTGTGTACATGTATGTATCTGTGTATTTGTGCTTCAAATTATATTGAAATTTGAAACAGTTTGACAAAACGATCTTAACTCAAGGGCCACTCCCTCTTTTATTTTCTTACCCACGGCTTTCAATGTCTTAATCAAGTTGGATCAGATATCATGGAATTGGATCTTTGCCACGGATCCAAGTAACAACTGAACCAACTTAAATTTGCTGATGAAGATCAAGACATGTGGTTGAAAGCTCTGAAAGTTCACTATGAAGAATTCATACGTCCAATGACAAATGAATTCATAGTCACAGATTAGTCACAGATGGCAGAAACACAGCACGACCTACACTCAGTAACCCGTAATGACAAAGTGACTGAAATCTCTCGTTTTCAAAACCATTCAGACTCTTTGCTGTGGCAACACTGTATCAAATGTATCCTATTTGCTTTGATTGTCCTTGAGATCTGTCAACCCGTGGGAAATCTGAATGAAAATTTAATTAGTTGGACGTAGTTTAGAAGGGCACATACCTGTGTGTAAAAGGTCCCACAATTCATACTAAAAGCCTTGAAGTCTACAGAACTCTCTGTAGACCTCGAGGCATTGATCACAGCAAGGTGTCAAACCATTTCTAAAACCTTGAGTGTCCCCAGGAGCACTATGGCCTCAGTTATTGTGAATTGTTGGAACAAGCAGATCTCTGCCTAGATTTGGCCATCCAGCCAAACTGAGGAACCGGGCAAGAGCGGCCATGGCCAGGTAGGTGACCAAGAACCCAATGTTCAGTCGAACCGACCTGAAGATATTTCACAGATGCTTCCTCAATCAGTCTGATGGAGCTTGAGAAGATCTGCCATGAATAATCGCTCAAATCCAGATGTGCAAAGCTCAAGAAGACTTGAAGCTTTAACTGCTTCAAGTATTGAATTAAGTCTTCATACTTTTGTCTATTGCATTTTGGGCAAAACAAAACAATTTTATCCATTTAAAATGAAATCTACAGCACAATACATTGTGCAAAACGTGAAGGGGTGTGAATACTTTCTGAAGCCTCTGGATGTGATATCGAAACTGTTTAAAATAAGAAACTGATACAGGAGGAGATAGAAAAGGAGCGCAACTCAAAAATCAATGTGTGAGTTATAAAAATAGCATTAAGAGGATTCATATTTCATGGGAGAATTTCATATACGAGATATTATTTCCTTGACAAAGGGAAATGCGTCACTGAGCAGGATTTAACTTCTCATTTCCTCTGGTTAGGAGAAAGTGATTAGTGTCAGAGGCAAGATGTACTCGCAGTTTGTTCAATATGATGTGTCCTTCAAAGTAAAAGTCCATCTAGGCGATCAAAGGTATCATTTCCCTTCAGTCATTTTTATATTGGAAAAAGAAATACACTGAACAGAAAATCAAAAACAACCTGGAGCAGAAATCCTGAATGTATCTTATACTTTCGTAACATAATGGGAAAATGTTGTACTTGTTTATATTAGAGTGGAATGAAATGTTTCTTGGTTTATCCCAACATGCAGCGAAAATGAATAGCTCAGGATTTAGGAAATAAACCTCATGTCTGTCTGTTGTAGTCGCAGTGACACAGCAGATCTTCGATTGAATCCTTCAGTAGTAGTTAGATACTGAATTGTGGAGCAAAGCTCTCCTCCACCCAAGCCTCAGTAGGCAGAGGAAGATAAAGGAAATAATATGTTTTGAGCACACCCATGTAAAACCCCTAGAATTTTACAAAGTGATTTGCAATATATTGATATATTAATACTTAAAATTGATTTTTTTTTTAAATATATATTTGATAAGAGATGAAACAGAAATTAACTACTCAGGATTAGAGATAAGAAAATTGAACAAAAAAGAAAAAAAGCTAACCTGGCTCTCTCCAAAGTGAATACATCTCATTTGTGTCACTTGTATATACACAGGTGCATATAAATGTAAAATTTGTGGTTTTATATAAACAGATACAATAGGGAAAAAAAACAACAATTTGTGGTTTGATGGGGAGTTATGCACAGGAACTACTTTTCGTGAACAGCCAGGCACAGGGAGTGTGTGCATGCTTCCTGAGCTCTTTAGTCACAGTGAGATTGTCAGGTTTGGCAGCATCATGCGTGGACAGTAAGCAAAACCAAAGCCTGTGCTTTCTGACCATATCTGGCAACCTTTGCTGTATCCAAAAGCACTGCACATCTGGACAAACTGCTGAAGAAATAGACGCGTAACTCCTAATTTAACCACTAATTTCTGTTCATGTAGGGGTCAAACAAACAAGGCAGCTGTACAGGCAGATCTGTATTGTTTATTTTAGTATACATGTATTATTTATTGATTACAGCACTTTGTTGTAACATGCTCCTTTAACCAATATTAACGATGCTATATATTTAGCGGTTTGTGGTGATGCTCGCTTGTTAAGAGCTTTAACCATCGCTCAGTTTACAATTCAAGGGATTATAATACATCCTCTGAGCAGCACTACGTCTTCAGGGCAGACTGGATGCTAGAGTGACTCGCTATCGGAAAGTGACATGATGGATGGTTAGCATGCTAACTTGAGTAGAAAAAAAGGAAAAGAAGGCTCTCAGTGAAGTCTGGGAAGCTGATGTAATGTATTGAGGCATGCCACCTCCACAGGTACTTAAAATGTGAGATGAGATGTCCTTGGAAATCCTGTTTTCCAGTCACAGCGGATTCCAGTTCTGTTTTGAAGTGTGAAGAATGTGGACGTTATAGAGATTAGTCTGGAAGACAAAGAGAAAGCCTGAGCCTATCATTAAGGAACCACTCGAGGGGAACAGAATTTGTACTTTGATTCTATTTGTTTTATTGATCTCGCAAAAGAGATTAAAGTCTTGGAGAAACTGATCATAAATTAAACTCATCATCATTCTCTGTCTTCTTCTTCCATCTACTAAGCTGTAATGACTATAAGAGCTCTGGATCGACTGTTCACCTAGAATAGATCTCTGCTGAATCATGTGACTTAACTTTCCTCCACTGGCACTTTATTAAATCTTAAAGACTCCAATGACCGAAAGTGCGACCTTTAAATCCCATTCCCAGCCATAACAGGCCAATTTCATACGCACAAACCGCTGCAGATGCACACAATCTACTGTCTGTCAGGTGCAGGAAATAGAGGCCACGGCGGAGCCCAACAACAGGCAGCAAATTGCACAGGTAGGCAGAGAGATTAGCATCAGGAGGGTTTGACCCTCAGCAGCAGGCTAGGCAGATGAAAAGATGGAAATACGGATGGTCCCACTTACATTGATCACTATCTTAGAAAGATGAGAATATCCTCAGGAGGAAAAGACAGCACTAATCGAGGGGATGATTGAGATGATGACTTAGCAATCTCTCTTCATTATCAACACGTCCCCCAGATTTTAACCCACCGGCAAGTGTGGTTTCACTATTCTTCATAGCTGTTTGAGTTTGTACAAAAACAGCAGTGTTTCTGCAAATACTCCACTAGTACGAAAGACTGTGGGTGAATGGGTTCTCATTAAAAAACAACCAGTAGTTACTATACAAGAAATATAGCTCCAGAACCGCCACATCAACAACACAAGCTAAAATCACAACATCTGGCACATTATCCCCTTATTAAGCTCGCCTCATTGGCACACAAAGGACATCAAGGTTAAGTTTGGGGAAAGTTTGCCAACTCCTGCAACATTATTCCACTATGAATTGTGTGGCCTCAATAAAATACAACCTTAGAATCATACAGCAAAACCAACAATGTGGAACCTAAGTTTAGGGGGTTATTATGGCTCATAGTTTAGGCAACAATTACCTATTTTAATGTTCATCAGACAAAGCAACATTTGGAGTCATGTTTCTCTTCTCCTGTTTAGTCTCCAACCCCTGAAGGATGTCATATTCTTTAGCTGCTACATCTTTGCCAATGCATTATCCTTATCTGTTGTGACTCATGTGGTGCTGGCTCAGGTGGTGCAGTGTGTTTATCAGAGCTTCCTGCTTCTGCAAGTAAATGAGCAAATTTTGAAGGAGGCTTTGCAGAGAGGGAACATGAGAATCGGGTGATGAGTCTCTGCGGGTCCAACAGTTCACATTACACACAGTAATTTGATCCACTGTAAATATAAAAATGTGGAATCCCCACCATGTTCAGCATAGAGTGTTTTATCTATAGAAAGGAGCCCACATAAATACAGTGCAGCGAAGTCCTGCAGAGCTGGAAGCATTACGAGGTGAAAACCAAGTTTAGCCACAAAATTAAAAGATCCGGTTTAAGAGTGTAACAGTGGCTCAGTTAGCTCAGGCGTCGAGCATCTGTGACAGCAAATCAATGTCTCCCTCTCTGTAACCTTTGCTGTCTCGCTCTACGAGGAAAGCAAACTTAACCTCAGAAAGAAAAGGTTCCCTTGTACAATTTTTTCAATCAGATTTCATTACCTGTTACTTTACACGTACGCGGTGTCATGTTTGGAAGAAAGCGTTGTATATTTAAAAATATAGGAGGCACTAAAAAGTGTTGCCAGACACACACACACACACACACACACACACACACACACAAAACAACTGAATCCTGAGTTCACAAAAGGCAAAATGCCCCTGAAAATGTTCCACTGGAAAGAAAATCTGGTTCAAAGGTGTTTTTTTTTTAATATTTCCTCACTGTAACCAAAGCATAGAGAAAAGAGGTTTATATTGCAACCTTTTTCAAATAATTGCTTCAAAGAAGACTCTGGAAATTGTGTAGTGTTTATCCGCTCTATTAAGGCGGTAAGAAAACAAGAGGCAGAGTAGCGCGAACGCTTCCTCAAGGCGCACAGCCAAACATTAAAGCAACAGCAGTTCATTACTGAGCTTAAGCAATGCAGTTTTCTAACCTGGAATAAAATGCAGTGGTCTGTAGAGACCAAAAGAATCCTGGGAATATTGCAGCTTTTGTGCTAAAACCACACACACACACACACACACACACACACACACACACACTACTTTGCATGGATGGTAACAGAGGCGAAAAGACACCCTGCTGTTCACATCTTGTAGGCAGCCAGGGGGTAGTATGGAAGTGTGTGTGTGTGTGTGTGTGTGTGTGTGTGTGTGTGTGTGTGTGTGTGTGTGTGTTCCTCTCAGCTGAGCAGGCAGGATTTTTTCTCCATGAAGACACAAAACACCAATGATCAACTCATTTCTCCTGTTGCTGCTTCCCACACACACACATGCACGCACACGCATGCACGCACGCACGCACGCACGCACGCACGCATACATACATAACAGCGCTGCAGGTGTGCACTCACATGCTTCACATGAGCAGTCACACTGTTTACACACATGCACACACACAGAGAAAGAGCGATACACTGACCTCTTTCACCTACAGTATTCCCCAAAGACTTGGAGACATCAATGTGGACAAATAGAGGGAAGAGAAGA
Source organism: Seriola lalandi dorsalis (assembly GCF_002814215.2). Lineage (NCBI taxonomy): Eukaryota > Metazoa > Chordata > Actinopteri > Carangiformes > Carangidae > Seriola > Seriola lalandi. The sequence goes on from NW_019525018.1 coordinate 273,569, forward strand.
ATGTTTACTCAGGTTTGGAGGGAGTACGTGTGAGTGTGTGTGAGAAAGTGTGTGTTTATTATATTGATAGGGTCCAAAATCTGGGAACCAACTCTACTTTAGGGGTCCGACAGCCTTGTGGAAACCAAAATGCTGAACCTGGGTAAAGGTCTAGGGAATGGATTATGTCAAGGATGGGTACCCACGAATATAGCAACACAAGGATGTGTGTGTGTGTGTGTGTGTGTGTGTGTGTGTGTGAGAGAGAGAGAAAGAGAGAGAGAGAGAGAGAGGTTTACTGTTCTGTAATCTGCTCTTAGGACCCTTGGGGAAGTGGAATTGCAACACCTGATATCTCCAAGCCACAGCATCTACAAGAAAGGTAATTCTCCAGACACAGATTTAAATTCTTTCTGTCATTCCCTTTCTTTCAATTTCTCCATTGTCTCTTATCTTCTTTTTCAATCAATTACACACACTCACAAACACACACACACAAACACACTCCACTCCTGTCTTTTCCGCCTCCTTGTTCCCTGCACCTCTGTTTCTCTCAATCCGTTTATCCTCCCGATGCCTCCTCCCACTATTCTCTCTCAATTATCCACGTCCCCCACGTCCCTCCTGTCGTTCCCTCATCCACTTCTTCCTTCCTCTCCTCTTTCATCATTCTGTTTGAAAGGCCCGTTGGTTTGATGATGATTGCTGCTGAGAATTTTCCATCACTGAAATAATCTCCGCCGCCATGTCATTTCCTCAGACATGCTGCGGGTTGCTATCAAGAGGAAATAGGCAGAATTACCCTGAACAAGTAGAAAAAGGATCCTGCAATAAGTTCTTTCATGTCTAGTTCATGTGTGACAATAGTGTTTTGCAAAGAAGGGGATCAACTCCAAGTAAGAAAACCTACTCAGTGCAGCGCCGTGCCCTATTCGGTGGTATTCACCTTCGGGAGAATTAATTTCAATTCACCTCAGATTCAATTTGCCACTCATATGAGGCCCTACCTTGTAGCTTGGAAAGTTGCAGCGATTCCAAATCCATGTGTGCGGAGAGATTGCATTGTATCCCTTCAAGTGACTGACAGCTAGTGAGGCAGAAATGGGTGAAGCAGCTCAGAGCTGTGTTGCTGCAGCAACAATAGCTTTTTACAACAAAGATGCACCTCGCTTCATTTCAGTCCCATTACGTTCAATCATGGCCACTGTTCAAGAAATGTATTTTTCTTTGAAAGTCTTGGTAATATTCGGGGCTCAAATGATTCTGATCATTAATTCAGCTGTGAAAAGGGAGATGGGAAACTTTTCCACAGCAGAACCCAGCACACTGTGTTTTATCATATATATACATATATATTAAGTGCTTTTATGCTGTTTAAAAAACCACAATACATCACAATACTGGTGTATGAAGTCATGGACGCACATAGGGACCCAATTGGTCGGGTAATTTTCTATGTTCTCAAATTTGACAATGTGTTGATTTTCTTTGTATTACATCATCATTGCATTTCGATTGCTGGTTTGACAGAACATGTCTCGTTGGGCTCTACAAACTGCGATGGACATTTTTCACTGACTTTTTATAGGGCAAATGATCAGTTAAAAAAATAATCAAAAGCTTAATGAAAAATGCAAATAATTATTGCAATTATTGATAATTGACTGTTATACATTAACAATAATGTTGCAAAACTCAAAGATATGGAAAAGACGTGTCAATGCAAAACATACGCATACAACAAAAACTATGTATCTGTATTGTGCTACCATTATCCTCCCAGCAGGCTGGTCTCAGAGTGTATTTATTTGGCTTTATTAATTACCTGTCTCATTTACTTTCTCTCTGTCACTAAATAAATATCCATCCTGCTGTTTTTATGTGCATTTTCAATTTGCACAAAAAAAAAAAAAAACTTGGCTGAGAAGGAAAAGTTGGTGTATAATTAAAACCAAAATTCAACCAAGTGCAAAGGAAACAGAATTAGCAAATGCAGTAAGTTTGCACTTTATTTGGCTAAAATTGTCACTGTTTTTCCATATTGTGATTGTATAACTGCAATTTCTGTCTACTATCTATTCACCCTCTCCACTGTTACTCTTCTTGACTTTTCTCCCTTTTTTCACTGATTGAATGTTTTGTTGGGTTTTTTTTTTACTTTTTCTATACTGGAGTTATGAGTTGTGATTTGGGGAAATATAAATAAAACTGACTTGACTTGTCTACTGAGGTCTGAATGTGGCAGATAAAATGAGTCTCTAAGGAAAGCTCCCTGACTTTCTCTCCTGTTCATTTCTACACAAGAAGCAATGAAGCTATCTAATATGCCACTATAATCACCATGGTAAATTGAACATAACCAGCTATGCTAATGAGGTCATTCATTAAGCTAATTAATGCACTAATTAGAAAAATTTTCAGTGTGTGCACATAACTCATCGGTGGTATTTAGATGAGCTTCATAAACTAAAGTGCGGAGGAGTTACTGCAGTTTCAGGGAAATTAGTGTTTCCTCATTAAAACCTGATGTGGACCAAGTATCCTTTATGGTCAAAAATACATACATACATATATATATATATATATACACACACACACACACACACACACACACACACACACAGACAGACATGGACTCAGATATGATCAACACTGAGCAATAGTGTTGGGCAAAAAAATGCCCAGGGAATTGCTTCTCTCCAGAAATGAAACGGGCACAGTGAGTCCAGACATACTGTAGAGGGCTTAAGTGGAAGAATTCCCCGGCCTCGCTGTCCCAGCAGTCTGCCATTTGTCTGGCTGAAAGGCAGCTGCTTCGTAGCAACGAAAACTGTCCACACTAGAAGAGAATAGCCTGAGGGCACAAAGTACTGGAGCACAGTGAGCAAGTCAACACCTGTGGAAGGTCAACTGAACACGTTACCTGAAATCACACACACATACTAGGCTATCATTAAACTATGGAAATGATGACGCACGTTTACCGGGAAAAGGCACAAATACAAAGATCAATCGGTTATCCAGCCCCAATGTTCATCTTCTCAACCCACCCTCCATCATTTGGCCTTGAATATGATTGAAACTGTAATAATGTTGTTGAATACCAATGATTTGATTTGCTTCATTGGTCCTCAATTGCTTCATTATTATCTATGTTAACTCATTGGATTCGTTGCCGTTGGTTACAGTTGAGTCCTACAGAAGGTTTGGGAAACACTGATAAGGCATCACATTGTTTGATTGGATCATGAAGTAAAAGAAAATTGTAATTATATCGAGTGGATGAAACCTTTAGATTGCCTGTCGAAAATCTGTTCAATTACTAAGGGTTTGTGTTTTGTGCTCATTAGCAAATGCTAGCATGCTAGGCCTTAAAATTATATAGTGAACTTTATAATCATCATCAGTGGTTGTAAGTATATAAGCGAGGCACAACAGTGCATTTAAGCCTTACCCTGCTCGTGGGGCTAAAGACTCGTCGCCTTGTTGTTACTTCAGAGAGCGAAATATCTAATTCTAATCGTGTCTGATTCGACTGAATCATGGTGTATTTTATTCTTACGAGTTTATCTGTTTACATATTAAGCTCAAACACGTAAGAAATACTGACAATCTTTGGAAGAACTTTGCCTTCAACTGAATGATATATGAATGAAATGAATAATAATAAATCTCCTCTGTCAACAATCTACCAAAAAGTAGCCTCCATATAGTATCATTCAAACGGGGCAATTGGGGATTTAACTTTTAGATTTAAAAAAACTAAAGCCCAGTCACAGTGTTTCAATTAAAAAAAGGTTTTACCTTATAGGACGCAGCTGTTTTGATAAGGGAGTAAGTACTGTGTGTCCTCTTCTGAATTCATTTTAAAAATCTGCAGAGCGTCATCCTGTCCTCCACTCTGCAAAAAGCCTCAGCCCTCTCCAATAGGCTCAGGTCCAAGCTGCTATAAAGATACCAGATAAGCAGTTCATTGAAAGATTGGGATGTAGGTTATCCTTCAGGGAGAAGGCAGTCAATAATCAAACGCTTCTTTAATGGTACAGAGAGGCTGGAAGGATGTGAGGGGAGGAGGGGGAGGGGTTGGTGAGCAGCCTTTGGGGCGACTGCAGGCTGCTGCAGGCCTCAGATGGCAGAGAGCTACAGTGGGTGGCAAACTCACTCATTTTAGATAATCTTCCCAAAGCACACGGAAAGTGTTTTCAGTCTGGGAAAAAAAAAAAAAAAAAACAGCTTCTGTATTTGTGTCGTGTAGTGCAAAGCTTTGAATCTCACAGCTCGCCATACAGAAAGTGGTAGAGAGCTGCAGTGGAAGAGCACTGTGGGATGAGCTCAGGTGCCTCTTCACATTTCTCTTTGAATATGAAGAAAATCACCAAATCTGGGTCAGGGACAGAAGATAAAAATGTCTGCGTTCATTTCTACCACACTTTTTACATAATTTTCCACATTTTCCACAGCAGTGACATAATGAGTCTTGGAATTTAGTCTCGCCAACATACACACACACACACACACATATATTTTTTGCAAACACTGATGTTAAGGACATCTCTGGCTTAATTTCACTTATATTAATTTAACCCCTTTCTTTGGCAGCTTTGGCCAATGTTCCATAGACTCCTGTTTTATAAGATTATATTCCAGTCAAACATTCTGTCATTGTGTTACTTATGGATGGAAATATGGTGAAAATAAATGATTGGACCCCATTTTGAGAACCACTGGTATAAACCGCTCATTAGTGTTCTCCTCCATTTTATTTATAAATTAAATTTAATGTAGATAAATGAAGGAAACAGCATTCCCTTGTGTATGTGTCCCACTGCTACTGAAAGCCTGCCTACACACACACACACACACACACACACACACTTTTTCCAACCTGAGGTTTTGTTTAAAACCTGTCTGATCATCTGATGGCTTGTGTTTCTTGAGTTTTTAGGGACGTTGCAATTGTCCTAGATGTCAGCAGTTAACCTGATGAGTATTATGAGTAATAGGAATGATGGCCAAAAAGTAAAGAGTCAGGTTTCACTTTGAAGATTTCTATAGTTATAATTAGTTAGAGCAGAGTACTGTGCTGGCCTAAAGCAAGAGTCTCTAGCATCTGCTTCTGTTTACAGGTCTGTTTGTTTTTTGTTTTTGTATTATAACTTTTTATATTTCAAGGTACTGTTTAAACATCAACCCAACTCCCTGACCTTGCTGCAGTAATATAGGAGTGTACTCCAGAGGCAGGATGTGTCAGTACATGTTGCACGCTTATGGCCATTGATACTGATGCAACAGGGTGCACTTCAGACCACGCATAATGTGTAGTCAGAGATGAAATAGAGGGCAGTAATAACAACAGTATTCATACGATACTGTATATATGAAGTTCAAACGATAGACAGACCTTACTGCAGTTACACTTGGAATTTTATCTCACCATCATGTAAGACAATATTCACAGAAATGTTATTCTGAAGTACATTTAAACACATTATCTGTCAGGCCCTGAACATGGTGATCACATCCGGGTTGAATTGTGTCATAATTAGTGTATGAATTTGTGAGTTATGGCCAAAAATGTGTTTTGTGAGGTCACAATGACCATCAAAATTTAATTATTTCATTGTCCAAATGAATGTTTATGCCAAATCTAAACAAATTCCCTCAAAGTGGTCTTGCGATATCACATTCAAGAGGCCGAAACTGTGTTTTATGAGGTCACTGTGACTTTTGACTACCAAAATCTAATCAGTTCATCTTTGAGTCCAGACGAATGTTTGTGCCAAATTTGAAGAAGTTAAAAAGGGTTAAACAGTTACATCTTGTGGACACATCACATTTCATTTAAAAGAGTAAAACATGATTTCACGATTCAGGTGAATTAGTATGATAAATCCTAATTTATTATTTATCAATTGCATATATTGTATGTATCTCAGGTATACACATTAGATATCATTAGTAAGATAAAACTCCAATTCTACAAAGCTCCTCAGTGTTCAGTGAAGTCCAAAAAGGTAAGCCTCAGGGTAGAGATTAGTCTTGACTTGTAGCTGTTCATTTTGTACGACTGAGCAACAGGAGATAAAGTGCTAGACATCCAAATGATTTAGGTGTTTTTCCCATGACCTCGATGACAACCTTTTCCCTACCAGGAAGCAACCCTGCATGTGACCTGAAGCTGCTTAGCCAGAGGGCACCAGCTGTATATCTCCCTGCTGTCTGCAGGACTGCAGTCAGTGTTCCCTCATATCACCGAGAGCCAACATGACAGATTCAGGGGACCTGAGGTAATGATCATTTAAGCAGACAGGTTCATCCGCTGGTAAATCGCACACTCTGACAAGCTACCAGCGCTCAACCAGGCCTGTGTTGTGACTGGCATGGAGGAAGCGACATATGACAACAAATCAATCAGTCCAGCAGAGTCACATAACAAAACAAAAGTATCATAAAGTTACCACTAAGCCTGATGGGACTGAGGATCAGAAGCTCCTGATGTTGCTGCTGTCTGCTGGTCGACAGACAGACACTGAATGACAGTGACAAATGTGTTCAGTAAAGTATGTGAAAATGTCATATTAGTAAATGTCTGTTCTGCTCCAGTCTGCCACTAACTGAAAAAAGAAAACAATTATTTAGCCAACAGACCATATGAATAAAACACAAAATAATAACAATATAATAATGAACTTTATCTACAGTATATAGCATTTTTATCAACAACGTAACAAAGTGCTGGACAAAAAGAAATAAAACCAGACAAGGCAAGATGAAATGAAAAAGATAATAAATAGGAATAAATCAGTATTAAAAAAACATTTCCAAAAAGAGGGGGTTTACTAGGACATTTAAGATGCTACAGACTTAGTGTGTCTGAGTTCAACAGGCGGGTAAGGGAGCTTAAATCGGGAAAGCCCAGTCACCCTTTGTCACAAGCTGAGACCTGGGGGCAGGCCTTCATCTGCCAATGTCAATGGTCGAGAGGGCGCTTAACAGGTAAATAAATCAGAGAGGTATTTAGGAGAGAGGCCCTTTTAAGGCCTTAAAGGTAAACAATAAAATGTTTAAATCAATTTGAAATCTAAGGGAGCCAGAATAGAGAAACAAGTACAGTGGACATGATAAGGTAATAAGCCATGTCTGACACCTGAATTAAGTGTCTTGTATATTCAAGTCAAGAATACACAAAAACTTGCGCAAATTTTTGTACATGAGCAGTTGATAAAAATGACCACATTTTAGAGATTAGCTCGAGCTGGATGAAACAAGACTGAACAACGTTTTGACTTGGTCATCAAAACAGAGGTTAGCATCAAAAATCCGCCCTAGATTCCTAGCAACGAGCTAAGTATTATGCGACAGACTGTCAAGATTAGTGCAAACAAACCTGATGGAGTTACATATCATTATCATATCATATCATATCATTGTTAAATTTAAATAAGTTTCTGGTATTTAATATCAAATAGGAAGGTAGAGAGAGTTTGCTAGGATCTGTGAGTTTTAATGGCATGTATAACTGAGTGTCATCGGCATAAAAATGGTAAAAAGCATTGTGAATTAAAATAACTTGGCCAAGAGGCAGCATGTATGGAAAACAGAAGGAGACCAAGAACAGATCTTTGAGGAACACCACATCTCCATCAAGGAAGTGGAGTTTTGCAGAGTAATATACTAACGATACTATGATCAACTGTATTAAAGGCGGCGCTTAAATCTAACTGAACTATCTGCAGTCGGCAGTTTGTATTGGCAACCTTAACAAGTGCTGTCTCTGTGCTATTAAGTTCTCTGAAACCAGTTTGAAAACTGTTAAAAGCACTTTTAAGTTCATAAAAGATGTCAACTGCGATTACTTTATCTATAAGAGATAAGGGAGAAAGGAGATTGGTCGATAGTTACTGAGGGAAAAGGGTTCCAAATTAGTTTTCTTTAGCAATGGATGAATAATGGCATGTTTGAAACTATCTGGAAAAGAACCAGAGAGCAGTGACTTGTTAAAAATTTGTAAAATGACAGGGTTAACAGTGGCAAATGCCTCCTTGAGCAGCCTAATGGGGATGGCTGCTAGGATTCAGGAGGAAGAATATATTTCATTTCAATAACTTTGAAATTATAATGGGTTGAAAATGGGTAAATGAGGCATAATTAACCTGGGGAATGGAAAGAATGGAGCAGGCTGGATTTGAGACTTGATATTCTTCACCTTATCAACAAAGTGAGCGAGAGATTTTTCAGACAATCTCACATCCTTAACTGGCCTCTGATAGATTAACATTTATTGTCTTCATATTTTCTGCAGAGGCTTTAATGGGCTTGAGTGGAATCGTTCAGTCAGGGGAGGTTATTTTAGTTTTGTTTTCTAGTTTTAAACGGTGCAATTTGGTCAAGGATGGATAGGCACCGATCGTTAAATGAAATTAACAGAGCATCTGGATCGAGTGGAGATATAATGGAATTAATGGATGGTGAATTAAAAGCATCACTGAACTTAGTAGCAGAAACAGCATTGAGGATGCGAGAGCATGTTGGAGGGTGGGGGCTAAGAGGAGAAAGCTGTAGTGGTACATTAAAAACAAACAATAGCTTCATGGTCAGTTATAGGCATATCCACCAAATGAAGGCCCTCAGGACAGAAACCATATGAAAGTACCAGGGCTAAGGTGTGACTTTTAGAGTGTGTGGCCGCTTTAACGGATTGAATGAGGTTAAACATCAAAAAGATCTACAAAATGAGAAGTCTGGGAATGGGAAGGACAACATTCATCACCCAGAATAGGCACCCTGTCAAATGTAGGTATGACAAAGGATAGAAAAGATAAAAAGAAAGATAAAAAGGAACTGATTTAGGCGGCCTATAAATTAAGAAGTAGAGCAAGGTAGGAGGGCTTGTGATTAAGAAACCTAAGGCTTCAAAGGAAATAAAATGACTGACTGTGACAAGATGGCACTTAACAGGTGGCTTGGCTCAACAGGTGAGGCCAGTAGGGGGCGCTAAAATGCATATGCCATGTATATGCATGATGTGCTGTTTGCATATCAATCCCTGTGTCTCCTACACCAGTCTTTAGACCTGTCAATTAAAAGAATATTAAAGAAGAAGCGCGATTTCAGACATTGTCTTGACTTTATTGTATTAGCAAAGTTTAAAAACGCAAAAACAAATATAGTTTAATGTGCGCCATCATCAACTATTTCCAAGCTCAAGAGTGAATGAAATTTAAGAGATCCTTATTAAAAGTATTATTCAAAATATTGAAATTTTGTTAACCTTAAAATACTCATCATCAAACCTTAAACTGTAATCAACTAATTTATTTAAAGCATAACTGTAGTGTCGTGCTTGAAAAGCAAAGGGCATGAATACAGGTAAATAAAATGATGCCTCTACTAAATGTAAATATACAATAGATAACACTGAGCTCACACAAGTAATAAATTAAAAACACATTTAATGATGTCTTAGATTAGTTAGATCAGTTGAATCAGCTAAAAATCTAAACTATTTATGATTTCATATACCCAATATGAAATGAATATGATGTTTTTATATTGGGTTCAGTCCCTCACATGTTTCACTTCCACTCCCACTACGCCAGCTCTAGAAAAACCATATGCATGGTTTTTAGGACTGTGTATTATTTATACATCTCACCCCAGATGTCTGCTCGACACACAAACACAAAGTGGTTTGTTTTGAATTAACAGAGGAAACGAATAGTTGGCATGAGCAGTGACCGAGAGCTCATTCTAACAGACAAAGAAAGTGTGCCACTGACAGAAATGTCAACTTCATTAATAAACTCAGAGAAAAAGCCACAGCACTGGCAGCAAAGTGGAGAACCTAAACACTACAACAGAAATGAGCTCATAGGATGGATGAAGAGGATGAAGACAGAAAAAAAAAAAAATCCATGGATTACTGCTTCACAAAATAGAGAAAATATTTCCAGTGTTTTCAATGCAAGTTTTCGCCTTTAAAAGACAATAAAAGCTTAAAGTAAGCTAGCAGATGCAAAGCCCTCGGTCTCTGCAGGACAGCCTGAGGGAGCGAGACATCAGTCTCAGATTCAGGCACATGAGGTGACCAGTGACCAGAGGCAGATTAGTGTCATGGTACATTTCCTATCCAACAAAGCTCCGTTGTTTCAGAAACAAAACAAAAAAATTGATCTCTTCTCAAAATAAATGTTCAGGACAATAGAAAGATTTCCAAGCCAAACAACCCGAAATGACTGAAAGCTCATGGAGATCAAGAGCAAGTGGTTTTTATTCCTAAAACTTTTCCAAAAGGACAGCCATCACTGCAGCACTCCGCCCATCAGTGCTCTGTGGCAGTGGCTTCTCCTCGCTGAAAGCCACTTGAAAGAGCATCTAAATTTCTTTCAGACTGTGAGAAACAAGATTCTCTGGTCTGATGAAACCAAGATTGAACTGTTTGGATGCAATTCTAAGCGTCATGTCTGGAGGAAACCATACACTGCTTATCACCTGCCCAATACCATCCCGACGGTGAAGCGTGGTGCTGGCAGCATCAGGCTGTGGGGGTGTTTTTCAGCAGCAGGGACAGGGAGACTGGTCAGCGTTGAGGAAAAGCTGAACAGAGCAAAATACAGACGTATCTTTGATGAAAACTCGGTCCAGAGCGCTCGGGATCTCAGACCGGGCCGAAGCTTCACCTCCCAAAAAGACAATGACCAGGAGGACAACTGAGTGAATGTCTGAGTGTGAATTCAGCCCAGGTCACTCTCTCCCTGCTTTTCTTTTCAGTCTCTACTGTCTCAAGCAAATAAAAAGTCAAAATGCCAAAGAAAAAGAAAACTCTAAATGTTATAAAACAACATTTAAAATAGTTTTAACATTTGTTTTTCGGCAAATGTGAAATGAATGTTAGTACGGAAGCCCTGAAAGGCGAGTTATTCATTTAATTTTATTATTTTTTAATTTCCCAGGATCATTTTTCTAAGGTTTTGGTTTTCTTTCATCTGTGAAAACAAGTCTAAAAAGTTAATATATAGATATATATATCTATATATTTTCTTTCTTTTCTTCATTCCCAAAAAAACAACAAAAAAAATTTGCTTCAGCAAATTCACAGCCCCTTGTGGCCACAGTGAGTATTATAAAAACAAACACTGAACAAACACACAAAAATTTAACTATAATGTCAGAAAATAATAAAGTAAAAACTGAACTAATCCACAGAGAGCTTGAAAAAAAGCCTCAGGATATATTTCACCAAGTTTCCATCGGTACGACTTGGACAACAATAGTTAGAGCTCAGGAAGTTCCCTGAATTTGCCTCGCCGCATTGTGATGACTTTATCCCAGCGTTGAGGGAAATCTGTGTGTGCAAGAGCAGGAAGCTGATATTTGGCTTTAGAAGTGAAAGTACAGCAACAGTCTAGGGAGCTGAGAGTGAATCTCTGATTGTGTTAGCATCATAGAAAGATAATAAATGTGGCAGAGTTAGGAACAGGTGGCAAGTTCCACGTCGAACAAAGAGAACAGAATCTTAGCTTGTGACTGGAATACTAGTAACTTTAAAATGAGTGTAATTTAGTACTAGAACTATTCATTTGTAGACTAGAGGTGGAACAAAGACGCACCTCTTCACATCCTGTACACGCACTTATATAACAACACTGAACAGTTAATGTTGTGGCCAGTTCACAGCTGCCACATGAGATGATTAGAGTTCCCCTCAGCTGAGCCCATCTGATCCCAAACCCAATTCACCAACTACACAGTCTACAGATTAAACAGCACAGTAAGGTTGTGCACTGTTATCAAACCCAGCAAGCTTGTGTGCTCAATTCTGTCACCTTAAAGGTACCCTATGGAGTTTTTGACCACTAGTAGCGCTACAGAGCAATATTTTGATGATTTTTATTTATTTATTTTCCTCGTGACATCCTAACGCTGTTTCACTGATCAAACGTGGTGATAGAAGAAGATTGATGGCTAGCAATTCAAAAAAGCTGTCTTAATAAATACGTTTGGAAATGTATTCATCAATTTCATTAGACAGAATTCATTTGGTAAATACTTCACTATGTTCACCGGCTAGTCTCTAACTTCACCAGTGTGCTGTTTGGTGTCTGGCAGGTAGTGTACAGTGGGTTTATATTTGCTACAAACAGCTGCCTGCTGCTCCTATAAATGGGGCTGATGAGAGCAGATTAAATCTGCAGTAAAGTTGTAATGCCATAAAACCGAAGCAATAAGCTAAAGATGCTAAAATGTCTCGTAGTGCTGAGAAGAAGTGCAGAGTCAGGTGGTAATTCCTTTCAGATATGTTACCACAAGTGATTCCTCTCTTGTTACTTTGGCCTTACTTTGTGAGTTCTTCACGTGCGGGGAACAACTTACACGCCGACGGCATGTTCTGACATAAGTGTGAATTTCACCAGCACAGAATCAGATATCTGACATTGATCATACCCGATCACCCTGAAAACTGTCCTTTTTCCAATCGACAGCCCATCAATCGGTGCATCTCTAACAAAAACAAGAAATACTTCAACTTCGTAGTACATTGTGTGCAAGTAAAATCTACACTATAGCAATGACTCATCATGCTTCATTTGGGTATCCATATTTATTTTCCTGTGGCCAATCCAGCGCTTGACAAATGCTACTTTAAGAAGAGACCTGACACCAAATGTGTCAGGCATTTCCTGCAACACCCACATGACAACTTCATGAGGCTTACAGCCTGCGGTTGCCTTCCCCAAGCCTTGCTGGAGGAATTTAGCTGTGGGACAGCACAGAGGCAAACCTCCCTGCGGTGCAGTAATGCTGCCTTATGGAAATACACTGTGGGATTTAGAGGACAGTGAGTGACAGTGGCATCTTCTCTAAATGTTAGATTGGTGTTGGACACATCATGTCTGTGAAAAATGAACAGACTCCACCGTGCAGCCTGCTGTCGTGAGACAGTTCTCTCCTGTATGTGTGTGTGTGTGTGTGTGTGTGTGTGAGAGAGAGAGTGCACAAACACGCAGTGTCACAAAGGCACACGTAAGCACACAGTACACACACATAACCTCCTTGCATGCTCCTTATGGGATGAGACATGTGTATGCATGAATGGCTGAATTAGCATCTTGCACTTTACTGCATTTGGGAATTGGAAGAAGGGTGTGTGGGTGTGTGTGTGTGTGTGTGTGTGTGTGTGTGTGTGTGTGTGTGTGTGTGTCATGTCTTGTGTCTGTGTGCAGGAGCTGTCTGCATATGTATGTCAGGTAAAACCCACAAACTGCACAGAGTCATTGCAGTGAGGGTGAAGTTCATTATAAATCTCCAGTGGGTGTGTGTGGGTGTGTGTTCATGTGTGTAAAGCTACAGGGTAGAGATAAAGTGGGATTTCCATTTCTTTTTTGATTATAAAACAGGTTCTATATTAATACTGTGAAAGTATCAAAGCGCTCAGTCCACAGAGAAATGCGAGCTGTCAGGACTTTGTGATGTCACAACAAAGCAGTCACCGCTCTCATCCATGCCCCAAGCCCCGCCCCCCTGGACCCACCATCCAGCCTTGCAGGATTTGGTTTCTCTGGGTGTTTTACCTGAGATCTGCTATATTTTTTATTCAATCACATAGAAAGCAGTCAGCCAATCAGAAGAAGCTCAGAGCCTCCTCTCCTCTGATTGGTTCACCAACCTGTAGTTACTAGAGCTCCAGAGAGAAGCCTGAGAGAGGAGATGTAAAACTACATTGAGGTGGTTTTTGGTTCTTAAAACCACAAATACATCTTCTTATGCATCAACACTTCAAATAAAACACAGGGAATGTATAAAATATGGGACCTTTAACGCAGCCCGCCAAGCAAAGGATAAACAACCAGCGTTATAAACAGTGACATGCACTATTCTTAATACTCTGTACAAAGTGAAAAGAAAAATAGGAACAAGACAAATAATGTATCAGTGTCGGTATCAGTGTTGTGTCAGCTGCATCCATAAAGCCTTTTGGATAAATGTATATTTTATATATACTTGTATAGAGGTACAAAATGTCCCTGCAGAGCCAAAACACCAAGAGGCTCATTGTCTGGCTCCTACTGAAGGAGCCAGACAATGAAGTTTCAGATAATTTTCTACCCAAGATTAAACCTTACAGCCCCTAAACTATGTACTGTTGTTTGTGTCTGTGCATACAATTAAAGATAAAAAGGAAACAATACAAGCAGTTGGGAGTTTCTTGACATTTTTCTTTAACTCTCTGAGGAATACTTAACAAAACGAGAAGGAAGAGTTTCAGATTTAAGCCCCAATAATAGATAATGAGTTCTCTTAATGGTAAATGAAAGTTTATCCCAAGTGTGCACAGTTTCTGGCGATCAGACTGAAATTAACAACGCGGTATCTGAACTGATTAAATAGCTCGTGATGTTTTTTTATGAACCTCAATTATCCAAAAATTGAGTTTCAAGGTTGTGTAGGTCAGAGTTTCCTACACAAATATTCTTCTTGTTGTGTCATCTCTCCTCCGTGCATGAGTTGTCTTATGTAACAGTTTGTCATAAAAGCTTGCACACATGATTTCAGCCAGATGAGTTTCATTTCTGAAAGGTGATAACAGTTCTCAGCTGTGTCCTGGGAAAAATCGACCAACAGCGTCAGTGGAGCTGCTTTCTCATCTGGCTTCAGTGGAGAAGAGACTCAAACTCGTCTTTGATTCCATCTTGGCTTTGTGTCTTTCATCTTGTTTTTTTTCCCTTCAGGACAGACTGCACTTACTGTACAGTATTGTAAGGGTTAGTTATGAATAATAATCACAGTCGTCCTTGTAGAGTTGCCGGCTGATGAAAGTGATACTAACGTAACAAGTAGCTTGATCCATCCTGTATCTTATTCATATAGAGAATTTTTCTCACTCTTGCAATAGTCTGACTCTCTGTGGAATTTTGGTACTTTTGCAGAACCCAGCAACCTTTTCAGGAACTCAGGAACTTCTCATACATTTTGACCCGAGGAAGCACGGTCTAAATTTAGCTCATTTACTGTAGTTCTTGTTGCCAAAAGGCTCCTTTCTCTGGGGATAGTGTTTTCCAGCGGCCCAGGAAGTACTGCGGTACAATTTGTACTTGCTGAACTTTGCTAACAGACAAACACAAGCTTCACACAGTAGGCAAGAGCCAGTTGCCACTAGAATCAATGTTTGGATGAGCAACAAATATTTCATTTAAAGTCGTTTACATTAACACAAAGTTACAGTAAATATCAGGAGCGTTGTGCACCGTCTATCCATTGATTTTCATCTGCTAATCCAGGGCCAGGTTTGCAGTGGCAGTAGGCTAAAGGAGAGAATTCGAGACACCCCTCTCTCCAGCAACGCTTTCCCAGCTCCTCCTGGGGAATCCCGAGGTGTTCCCATATATATATATATATGTAATCCCTCAAGTGAGTTCCGGGTCTACCTCGGGGTCTTCTCCCAGTTGGATGTGCCCGGAAAACCTCAAAAAAGGAAGGTGCCCAGGAGCATCTTAATCAGATGCCCGAACCACCTCAACTGGCTCCTTTCGCCATGAAGGAGCAGCGACTCTACTCCAAGCTGCCTCCAGATGTCCAAGCTCCTCAGCTTACCTCTAGGGCTGGGCCCAGCCACCCTACGGAGGAAACCCATTTCAGTGGAGAGAACCAAGAACTAAAACTACTAAAAAAAAAGTAGGTCTTATCCGGTCTCTGCTATGCCAGACTTGACTGTGATTTGAAGACTGAGTGCACCAAACCTGAGTGGCCGCAGTCATAGCTGCAATGGGTCTTATGATGCACGTTCACGTGAATAACACACGAAGCGGTCATTGTTGCTAAGCAACACGCTTCACTCTAACTTCAACCTTCAAACAAACTTAAAAGAAGCAGGAAAATCAAAGTGCAATCAGCACCTGCAGGGCGGAGGAGAGCGCCGTGCTCCTGTCCAGTGCTGTAGTTCAGGGGAAGCTCCTCAACTGACTCAAACAGGGTCTGTCTGCCAAAGAGAAAGTGAAACCTGAGTGAAAGCTGACTGTCCCAACAGTCGTCCAGTGGGTTTGTCGGATCACGGATGACTCTCTCATGTTAATGCCCTTTCATTATTTGAACAAGACGAGCTACCATTGTTGTTGTTTTTCCTCCTGGTTGTATGATCAATATTTTCTCGTTATTACAATGAATACTAGTCTGACTCTCCAACTTACACCTGCTCCATACTAGAAGTAACTATAAGTCACACCCAGGTGCAACACATACAGTCTAAATGGATTCATAACTTTCACTTCTAACTCCGACTTGACGTTACGCCCAGACGTACGCCCAGCTGGTGCACGCCACTCCAGAGTTGTGCAAACACAGTGAAATACCGAGAACACTTGTTTCCATGTGTTTGCAAATAGTATCTCAACAAAGCAGTCTTTTCTTTTTAATAGCTTTCTGGCTTGGACAGAAATGGTGGAAATGAAACTGGATTACACAGTGGGGACTTATAGAGCCTGAGGCTGCTTAGTACCTGCAACTTTTTGGTTTGAAAGAGGTATAAAACTGTTAAATTGACATATTTCTCTATATTTTTGTGCAATAAAAGACAACAGCAGTTCTGGGCAAGTAAGGGAGGGTAATTCTGGATTCTGCAATAGACATCTCCTGCATCCAGTGACGGGTGTGAATTCCCCTGAAACATCACTTAATAATCTGTGAGCTACCATCCCCAGATCAGAGATCAATACAAGAGAAGGTGCAATAAAGCCATCAGGCTTTAATCTGAAGAAAGTGACACTTCTGGAATTGTGAGTGTCACACCTCCTCCATCTGACAGACGAAACAAGAATAACGAAGTGGATTCATCACTAAATTATCACAACTTCCCCGGCACCCTTTTCCTTTGAATTTGAGTGGTGTTGAGAATGCAGATGCAAGCGAGTGAGGGGAGGTGTTTAACATTCACAGGAGCAGAAGTCTTGATCTAATATGTAAGTCCTTTACCTCTGGGGATGATCCACCAGTTTTGATTGTCCACCTGCATCAGAATTTTGTGTCTTCCTTTGCTCTTCCTCCAAATTGCATTATTTTGTATCATACTCAGGCATCTGAGATTCAGAGCACAGAGCCAAAGAAAAGGATGGATTTCTCTGTACAAACGTCCCTATGTACCTGTGTGTTGCAGCGTCATTGCAGTGACGGCATTCGTCATGCAACACTACACAGGCTTCATAGGCAGGCTATGACTTCCACATCAGATCTCACACCACTGCCATGCATCTTTGATGACACACCCGACACGCAACTTACACTGTGACACACACACACACACACACACACACACACACACACACACACACACACACACACACACACACACAGAAAGTCCAAACTCCACTCCTCCTCTTCAGCAGACTGTCAACATGGATCAACTTGCATTGACTCATAAAGAGACTACTAAAAATAAGACTTGGTCTTGGCAGGATAGAAACAAACAATGTAGAACACAGATCAAAACACGACATCATATGTGAGGAGACAGATCTAAACCTCTAAAGATGCATGAGACTGAAAGAAAGTACGAATTGTGGACAAGAATCCATTTTGCGGCTCAGAAATAATTATTCCCGTGCTCTTCATTGTGTGTGTCTCGCATCTAAGCAGCCCTGCGGCGCAGTAATGAATGGCTGTAAACAAATGTGTTAAAACATGCGCTGTTTCATGACCTGAATCCCTTCCTCACCGAGCCTCTGCCTCAGCACAGCCAGCAATGTAACATGGCACCAACCGCAGTGGCCACCCGATTCATCACAGTCAGGACTTCTCATTACCGCTTAGCTAACTGAATGGAAAATCCACCCTAACACATATTCCATATGGAGGCCAAGTGCTCAGTGTTCAATAAATAAAATAGGACATCATGAAATATATAATCATATGAATAAATAGAGTCAACCAACCAATAAATTGTGAATTAATTTAATTAATTTCTGTTGAAGTACTTCATGTTGTACTCTTACGAGAGAAAAGGTTTGAAAAGGATGAGGACTTCTCTTCTCTTTCAGTACCTCGGGATATCATTTTCCACAGGACTAGTCTGACTTACACTCTTCCAAAAGTCTTTACACAGAAACAGGTGGG
>NW_019525018.1:291699-292010 GCF_002814215.2 Seriola lalandi dorsalis
ATATATATATATATATATATATATATATATATATATGAATTCTGTAAATACCAGGATGTCAATTCCCAGGATTCATCCCTAGCTTTTACCGTCTACTGTTGCTATATTCCTCAGTCTCTCCCTTTCATCCCTTCCCCTTTTCCCCCTCTGGCACTAAACCACAAGAAAGGTTTATTCCACTAGAACCCATTAGAGGCAGACAGCTGATTTTCACACCTGTTCCACCATGTATGTGTATACAATGATATGCATGTCTGTGTGTGTGTGTGTGTGTGTGTGTGTGTGTGTGTGTGTGTGTGTGTGTGTGTGTG
>NW_019525018.1:292046-305875 GCF_002814215.2 Seriola lalandi dorsalis
GGGGTTTTTTTTTTGGGGGGGGGGGGGGGTTGATATAATCAGAGTCATCTTATATTCAGCAATTTTGAATCAACCTACGAGCTACTGCTGCAAGTAAACACAATACAAACATGGCAACTGAGCGAGCTAGGTGAATCTGTGAGATCGACTATCCTGAACCGGCAGCAGCTTGTTGGTTCATTCAGAGTTGCCTCAGCAGCATTTTGATTCTTAACATATTCCTCAGAGAAAGACACAGAGTGAAGGACAGCAACACAAAGTTTCATTCTCTTTGGTTGTTGTAGCCAGCAGGAGCTAGCTAGCTGGGAAGAAGATGTTGCGCTTGCTAAAAGAGGCTCAGGATATGTGATTGGCTGAAAGTTGAAGGCGTGGCAACACTTGACCACTCCACTGTTTTAAAAAGTTACACTGTGAAATTAAATAAGTGTCATTAGTAAAGTCCAATAAAAAAACAAAGATTACATTTACATTAAATAACTTACACTGTTTATTCAAATGAGTATTTATTTTATAAGGTCTTATTATTTCGTATCTAACACTCCGTAATTCAATGATAATTAGCTCAGCTCATGATTAAAGAGCCCAAACTCCAAGTTGGAGGTCATGAAGTGATAGAACACATAGAACTAATCCACCACCAAAACACCATTATATCTGTACAGGGACATTTAGTGCTTCAGAGTATTATTTATATATAAAACTCATTCAAACATTACAAACCCTCTGATTCAGCTGCCACTTCAATGTCAGCGAAAGTGCTCTCACTGAAAGGTTTTTTTTTCTTAAATAAGCCTAACCCTTCGCTCCCTTCTTAGCATTGAATTACCCTCAAACTTGCATTTCTACTATGTAGTCTGATCTTTTTGTATCAGTGACAAAGCATAAACACATAAACACGTCAGCCCCTGGCTGATAATGTAATATGGCACCGGCTCCGAGGACCGAGTGGAGTGCAGGAGAGGAGTGTGCCAAGCACTCCGGAGGCTAAATTTACTCACCCGCTGTCACCCCGAAGCCTATGCAGATTCTACTCGCATGTCTCAACAGTTCAGTACAGCATCAGTCTGCCAGTCTCCATGATAATGACGAGCGTGCTTTGTATCATACCAACATCTCTCTGCACTGTGAACAGTGATGAGGATCTAAAGAGCTTCATTAGAAAACACTGCACATACAGGTGTGTGGAAAACTTTACCTCTTCTTATGTTTGCATCTCATTATGTTCCACAGTGAAAAGGATAATGTGCTCTGCTCATCTTTTCCCACTTGTAAGAAAAACTGATGCTGAATCACAGGGACAATACCACCCAACAGTCCCCATCCAGTTTGGAAACAGTGCCCCCTGTTGTAAGATGACACTCTGACCTAACAGGTTCACAATTTGGATTCATGAAAGACTTCTCCTCGTTACCTGGAGGTGTAACTAATACAACTGCAGAGAGGATGCAGTGTGAGTGTTTGAAAGAATTCACTGGTTGCCTCGACCAGTCTGTGTCAACAACCTTCATTTGCAGTGGCATCAGTAAAAATTTCATCAGATTATTTTCCATCATAAAATCTGGGCACATACAGAAATTCAAATTAATTAGGACCAGGGGTTTAATAAGGCAAAAATTACTCAAAGCCATGTCGCTGACTGCAGCGTCCATTCATTTGCATATATTTCATATAAATCTCAAATAATTACTGCTCAAGTGTTACTTGTTGAATGCTGTCCGACACCTTATTAGGAATTATTTACAGTGTGTATTTTACCAGTGTTTGGATATTGAATACACAAACTGACACAAGAGCAAAGGTGGAAAGAAAAGATATGTTTCAAGGTGTTCTGTTGCAAAGTCTTGATCTTTTCCTGCAAAGACAAACCCCTGCACAATATATGTGATCATCGTCACGATTTGCTGCGTGTTCTCGACAAGCTTATTTGAAAGTGAAAATTAATCCTGGATCAACAGTCTTCCTCTGAGATGTTAGATCCTCTACATCTAGGCCCTCGTCTTTCGAAGGCACGGCTTTCTCTTAGCTGCCTATCCGGCATTATTGGAAGAGCTCTCGCCGACAAAGAGTGCTCCACCGTTAATCACGTCAGTGCTGCGACAGAGTGCATATTTCTCCCTAAATCCTACGTTCTGTTAGTGTATCATGTACTGTCCCCATTTAGCCGAGGATAAAGGAAGAGTTTGTCCCACTTTTCAACGTGTTGACTCGCTGACGAACGGCTCTGGAGGAGGATAATTAAAACTTGGAGGATCCAGGCAGAATTCCATTAGTCCCGTGTGTGTGTGTATCACTGAAACATTTTTATCAATGAACAAAACTGTCCTCTCCCACTGATAGTAAACAGACCAACACGAGTACTAGTTGGTGTCTTGGAGGAAGCTGTTATGTAAACGTAAATGTCATAAACCGATTGAGATGAAAAAGTTTGTCCAGCTCTGACCTGAATTGTGTCGTTAGACAAATGACCTAATCTGATTTCTGAATGTAGGTTGGACGTTAAGTGTTGGCCAGAGGGGGGGGAAGAAATGAGGTGATGATGCAAATACAAATAGTACGTTAAAATGGGACAGTAACTGTCAATGGATTTGATGCTGTGATCACCATGGACACCACTCAAAATCATAATTTAACATTATGATGAACAAATTCCCACAGTCCTGAAGCCTGCACAACAATGTGACCTTCTCACACACTTATGAAAACTTTTGTCTCATTAAAGTGTGAGCAGGAGATTAATCTGTTAGTCAGGCAGATGGATAATTAATTATCAAAATAATTGATTAACTATTTAAGAGATTTTCATTGTTCTCATTCAGACTCACAGTGAACAACTAATAACAAAACAAAACAAAACAAAACAATCGATGCAGAAGGACCACAGATATCAGCTTTTTGATTCTGCACATTGTTCCCCCTTGTGAAAGTCTGGTGCCTACGTTGCCCACAATGCAACGTGACCACTGAAAGCTCTCTCAGCGATTCACTAATGAAGCTAATGTAGCCATAAACCTCAAACAGAGAAGAGGAGTAGGAGACAGAGGTCTGGAAAGAAACTTGCAGTCTTCAGCCCCAACCACTGAGATGACATCACTTCTTTGACATCAATATTTTAGATTTTGTGCTGCTCATTCTGTTGCAACAAAAAGCTTTATAAAACATTTTTCACATGTAGTTCCCCCCAACACTGATGTGTAGGATGGGTGAGGGTCTCCTTTAAGCAAAAGTTCCCTGGTTCCTGCCTCTCAAATGTGAATATTTACTGGTTTTCTTTGTTCCTTGTAATATTAAACTAAATTTCAATGGGTTTTCAGCTGCTTGTGGTTAAGTTATTTCTTTACAGAACCCCTGCAAAATACTTTTTGCTTATTGTTCCTCAACTTGGATGTTTGACCTTTGTACAGTATTTGCAGAGTTCAGGCTGTTTTCACATTCATCTGCTGGAGGAGGGAAGTTTCCTTGTGGTTGCTGTAAATCTGAGTTTATAAACCTGTTATGAGCATGATCTGTGACATCACAGGTAGCCTGGAAACCAAGGTCCAGTGTGCAACTTAAAAAAAGTGTGATGTCAAAAGGTCACATACACTGAGAAGAGGAGAAGATGTAATTAAATTAATTGAACATTTTAACTAATATCACAAAGTAAACTGATTATACGACTATTCTGGTTCACAGGGGATGCAACTAATAGTTATCTTAATTATTCATCTGTTGATTATTTATCCGATTAATTGTTCAATCCAATTAAACGTCAGAAAATAGTGGAAAATGCCACAACTTCCCATGTTGTGTCTGACCAATAATCTTAAACAGATTCAATTTACAATTATATAAAACTGAAGAAAAAAAACCTGTAGGTTACAAATTCACTTTTAAGAGACTGAGGCAGTTCATTTTTGCTTGTTAATGTCTTTAAAGATTAATTCATTATTGAAATTGAATTTTAACTAATTGACTTGAAAAGATCCTGAGGTTCAGGTGGTTAACTGATCTGCAGTCGATTTATAGTAAATTAAAATGAATCCCACTTTTCTCTGGAGGCTGGTTCAGACTACAGGCAGTGAATCAGACTAACGCCGCCTTGTGCAGGTGAAGAAGAGGAACACACCACCGCTGTGCTGACCTTTGATGTGCTCGTTGACGACGCTCTCCAGCCGGTCCAGCCGCTCGATAATCCTCAGGGTTTCCCCTTTACTGTCCTCCTCCAACTTTCTCTCCGCCTCGCCGCCGACGCCGCCGCTCTCCGCAACTTTGGGACCGCCGTTGGCCACATAGTTGGTGATCCAGCCGACGTACAGGAGGCACACAATGTTGGTCATGCCGCTCAGGATCACGCATGTCGACACCAAAGTTTTAGTTCTCCTTGTGCACAGCATCACGACATCCCTCCATGGGCTTCTATGGTTCCCGGCGCGCGCAGGCAGGTGGATTGAGGAGAAGACTCACTCCGAGAAAAATGTGTCCAAATGTGACTGCACACCGACGCGATGCTGTGGAGTCAGACCGCATCCGCGCGCTCAGGTCCCGGCTGAGGCATTGCTAAAAATCCCCCCGAGGCTTCAACTGCTTCACCCTGCCCGTAATGAGAGTGTTTCAGAT
Organism: Seriola lalandi dorsalis; assembly: GCF_002814215.2. Taxonomy (NCBI): domain Eukaryota; kingdom Metazoa; phylum Chordata; class Actinopteri; order Carangiformes; family Carangidae; genus Seriola; species Seriola lalandi. The sequence continues at coordinate 296,643 of NW_019525018.1, forward strand.
AATAACACTAAGAAGGAGAGTCCCCGCTGAACAGTCGGCGAGTCAAGCTGCGCTCAGCCGCTGCAAAGCTGTCACAATCAGCGCACCACCACACACACACACACACACACACACCACCACCACCACCACCCCCCGCCCAGCCTGTAGTCCTCATACAGCCCAATAGGAGGAAGGGAGGAGGGCGGGGTCTGCTCGCCTCTGCCGGCCCCCTCACAGCTGGAGAACACAGCGGAGGGTGGAGGGGAGCAGGGGGCCGTGCAAGGAAGCTAAAGTGCATCGACCCAAACAGTGAGGGACGGGCGCGTGGACTTAATGGGAATGAAACAGGTGCATTTAGCCTAGCAAAAACCGGACTGTATGTTAGTGATGTTTAAACCACGTGTACAGGTTTGCGTGTGGTGTGAAAGTGTGTGTAGTTGTAGTTGTGTGTATGTGCTATGGCACCTGTAAGGGACTGTAGGAAAAATTACAGGGGGGGAGCCGAGCTATGGAGGGAGGCTAGTCTGATCTTTTTGGGACAGCAAAAAACTTTTTCTTATCATCCTTTATCTTCCTTTCTTTTTCTTTTTTTTTTACTAGTCCCCAGATCTGGCGCTTGTGCCAGGTTTGACTGGTGACATGGTAATGACTGTTAACTTAGTGGGTTTGTGTTCAAAAAATAGTGCAGCTGGAACACTCAGTAAACAGGACACACTGTTTTATACTTGCCATATTTTGGTTTTCTGTGAAAATGATTGTTCCATTGTAGTTTGAGTTATTTGACGTTAGGTGTGTAAGATATTATCCATAGTCAGTGTTTTATAGATTTGGATCCAATTTGGATTCAGTTCAGAGAAGCAGAAGTTTTAGCCACTTAAACAAATGGCCACAGAAAACAGCCAATATCATTTGAAGTCTACGCTTTATGTTGCATGTTTTCACGCTTTATCTTGCCATCAAACAGCCCTTAATTTTGGAACTACAGTTTGTGAACCGTTTGATTACCGCATTCCTACGCACAACCGCAGCTATGTGTGCACTGTAATAATCCACAGATCAGGTGTTAAGGTTAGAGAGAGCTAGGTGTAGGTGCACGCGCAGGAATACTGTAGGGAAAAGGCTGTTTGACAGCCACATAAAGTGGTGAAAATATTCAAAATAAAGTGCACACTTACACTGATATTACCCTTTTTCTGTGCTTCTGCTGCTTCTCCAACCTGGGAGAGCGCTGATCTGAATCTACTGCAGGTAATATACTGAATATAGATAAAAAATAAGCCCAACTATCACTTTAGTTTTGTATTTACCAATATTTCTATATTAATTTGAGGTACTGGAGGAGGTTGTTGGAATTTCCTGTCAATCAAACATAATATTATTAACATGTAGGAGTGTCTTTCTTCTAGAAAAAGTGAAAAATCCGCTAAATATTTTTTCTACAGCCCCAAAGTGTGAGTGCATATTGCACAGTCAATAAGAGGTACGCCTTCACGACTTTGCTGCTAGCAGGTGGTTTGTCCAAAAACCTCTCATCTGCATCACTTCCCCACCTCGTTGATTTTTATGAAAACACACACTCACTTACAGACACACACACACACACACACACACACACTTCTCTGATTGCTGGCCACCAAGGGTGCCTACCTGAGAGCTAAAGTAACTTCAGAGCTTCACACCATCAACAGATGGATCTCGCAGTTAGAGCCTCTAGGCTGCCGCTTTCATCTTTGTCTTTCATCCACTGCTTCGCCAATCACACACACACGCGTATATACACACACACACACACACACACGCATGGCTACGCACACGCATGGCTACGCACACACGTGGCGCTGAATCGAAAACTCTCCATTCACCCAAGAGCACTCTGGCATATTCAGCCGACTCGCCCAGGCTATAAATAATGCATAAGATCTGAAATATTAAGGCTCTCTGCTCTATGCTGCTTTCAATCTTGTCTGACTGACTGTCTGTCCATCTGTCAGTCTGTCTGTTTCACTTTCATCTTTCTACTTCCTCATTTTGGCCAAAAAAAGGAGGGTCACTGATTTTTGGGCAGCATGGGAAGAAGCATTATTTTAAAACCTGCTAAAAAGAGTCTTGATCATTGTCATCATTTAACACACACCGTCGTTGAAGCGAACCAGACGAGCAGCTTCACGGCAATCAGGCAGGATATGAAAGACAGATTTTCGGGGCTCAGTTTTTTCATATTGAATCCAGTGTGACAGCCTGTTCAAACATATGGAGTCAAAGCGGCATGCCCCCTGTTGTCTCCCAAGGGCCCGACAATCGCAGACATGTGTAGCATTAAAGGTGCCTTGTGAAGTTTTTATGTAAACAAACAAAAAGTTATATTTTCATTCACTGTTTCTCACCAAAACAACAACCTGTGTATCGTCGAGGATCATAATAAACATGAGAAATAAATCTTTCAAACCGTAGCTCACCTGGTAGAGCGCGTACCATTTAGGCTTAGTCCCTACCGCAGAGGCCCAGGTTCAAGTCCAGCCTGTGGCCCTTTGCTGCTTGTCGTCCTCTCTCTCTCTCTCTCTCTCTCTCTCTCTCTCTCTCTCTCTCTCTCTTTCCTGTCTCTTCCTCAAAAAGCCAGAAAAATAACTTTAAAAAAGAATTTCAAATCCACATTGTTGACGTTCCATGTCGGCCAGCCAGAGCTCTTCTCATCTTCCTTATCCTTGATGGCACATTGATACATTTCTTGGTCCATTACCGCTAATAACTCCTCATGACAGTCGACCATTGGCAAGACTGTGTATCTTGTTACCCAAGACACTAAGAAATCAATCAGTCACTCTTTATCACTTTGTACCTTAGTGCTACAAGTAGTCGACACTCCTTCAAACCTGCCTTTAAACAGCCTCTAAACCTGTAGTTTACATACTCAGCTCTGGCAGCACGGTGGTACAGTGGTTAGCGCTGTCGCCTCACAGCAAGAGGGTTCTGGGTTCGAACTTGCCTTATAGGTTAATTAACGTAGGTGTGAATGGTTGTTTGTCTTTATATGTTAGCCCTATCCACGGTGTACCCCGCCCTCGCCAAACGGTATGAAAAACTCATGAAAAATAAATGAATGAGCTCTGATTAGTCAGTTATTCTTTCCTGTTTCCACTTTAGCCCCACACAACAAAGTAATCAATTTCCATTCGGAGTACCAAACAACTTTCCTCCTGTTTTCAGAGGGAATTACACAAGTACAATTGATCTCCAGATTGTCACATCACATTTGCTTGTGCCTTTCTCAAACAGCACAGGTTTTGCTGCTGGGCAACTTTTAAGTGTTGAATCGTGGTACGGCAGCGCCGGGCTGTTATTCTGGAGTTCAATAGACGGGTTTCCTGTTTATAAACAATCAAGGATGCACAAGCAGCAGGGAGGTAGAAAACTCTCAGCTACAATTTCATCATAGCTTATATGTGGACATATTCAGTATTTAGAAATAAAACAACTGTCTGAAAACCAGTAAACTTGCTTGTTAGAGTTAAATGTGTATTCAACATTCATCCTGCCTTTTCTAAAATGTTGCATTTTTTTAACCACATGCCACCTTTAATAGTCATCTGTCAGCTCTGGCTCGCTAACATGACACATATTTCAGTGGGAACTGTCAGCCAGTAGACAGTGATAACACTAACACAGACCAGACAAAGTTTGCTCTACAGGTAGTGAGAAATGAGCAGTGACAGTCCCAAAGCATCAGCTGGGGAAACACAGAAGCCCTTCTCACATGTGACTCAAAAATTGAAAAATGAAATCCCTGCTGTTTGACTGCTGCACAAGTGACAGTATAAAAATCTTGTCGTGTCCTCAGAATACACTCCATATATGCCAGATGTATTACTGCAAAAATCGTATAAGTTGTCAGCAGTGTATAGAGGGAAAGCTTCACTCACACTAGATGCAAACAGTATCATTTGTCAGCCACGAAGGATCATGAAAACATCCCTTTGTCTCTGAACAATTAGAAGTATAACAACATGACGTATTGTCCATCAAAAGCCATCAGTGTGCACCTCTGTCAGCTGCTACCAAAGCATCTATCCCAGAGTCTGACAAGTGTTTGCACTCTTCATTTAACAGCCTTAAACACACAGTGGTAGTGTGCAGTTTATTCCTGCAGTTTCAGTGCAAAACCATCCACAGCCTGCATAAAACCCAGTGCTGTGACCACATCACTGGCACTAACGGCTAATTCTGCACTCTGAGCTCACAGTTTTCCTTCTAGGGATAATGAACATTTTGCACTCATTGCTTTTGCGTTTGTGCAGTTTAAGGCACACAAACAGCTTTTCATGTTGATCTGCTTGGAAACTCTCAGTCATTCACAGTTGCTTTCCACCTCTGGAGGTAGAGGGGGTTGTCCACCTATTGAAAGGTTGGTGGTTCGATTCCTGGCTCCTCCGGTCTGTATTTCAGTGTCCTTGGGCAAGATACTGAACTCTAATTTTACCCCGACGTATGGTAGAAAAGCACTTGGAAAAAAGCACTGTGTGAATGAGTGAATGTGGCTTCCATTGTTAAGCGCTTTAGGTGGTTGATAAGATTAGAAAACTGCCGTATAAGTACAGTCCATTTACCCTCGTGTGCATGAACTTATTGGTGGCATTGCTTGGAAACCTGTCACCCTGTCAGGGCGTGGGGAGAAAAGGCGTAAACCTTCTGGAAATGTTGCCTTTGAGGGAGTTTTAAGTATCTTGGGGTTTCACAAGGTGACGGTAAAATGGGGCGTGAGATTGACAGGTAGATTGGTGCATTATCAGCAGACATGATGACATTGTACTGGCCCTTTGTGGTGAAGAGGGAGCTGAGCCAGAAGACAAAGCTTTCAATTTACCAGTCAATCTATGTTTCAGTCCTCGCCTATGGTCACAAGCTATAGGTAGTGAGAAAAAGAATCACAAAGAGATCACAAATTCAAGCTGCCAAAATGAGTTTTCTCCATCAGGTGGCTGGGCTCAGCCTTAGAGATAGGGGTAAGGAGCTCAGACATCCAGAGGGAGCTTGGAGTACAGCCGCTGCTCCTTCGTGTCGAAAGACACTAGTTAAGGTAGTTTCGTGCGTCTGATCAGGATGATGATCCCTGGGCGCCTAACATTAGAGGTTTTCTAGACACATCCAACTGGTAAGAGACCTGGGGTAGATCCAGAACATGCAGGAGAGACTGCGTATCTGACCTGGGAACACCTCAGGGTCCCGAGGGAGGAGCTGAGACAGTAGAGGGTCATCTGGACTACCTTGCTTAAACTGCTGGCACCGGATGGATGGAAATGCCCCCTGACGCATGAGTGGTAACCACTCACAATCATCACAGGTCCCCCGGGATATGGACACACAGTTCTTTCCATCTCCACTCAGTATGTAAAAGTTATAATGGAGGAAAAGCGGATCATCACAGTCAGCAGCATCCTGATTCTCTATGATTGGTTAGGAATTAAGTAAAGCGATCCACGGAAACACATCGCTAACATGCGCCCACATAGGGGCAGCAGAGAAGATAAGAAAATAACTGGCCCGTCGGAGCTGAGCATGTCAATTATCAGTTTGACTTTGAACACACCTGCAGGCGTCAGGCTCATGAGGGAAGAGAGCGCCTGCCACTTTGAGTTTACAAGTGTGAACAGAGGGTTCGGGCCCTTGAAACACTGTCGGTTCATTATGCAACTACTGTAGCAGCAGCTCTCTGATTTCAGATTAGCCTGTTGAGAAACATTATGCAGAACCTCCCACCTGAATTTGTTGAATGTGGATTCCAGTCTAATCAGATTGTATTTTAACACCGCAATTTGTAAGGGAGGAAACGACTGCTAAAACATCCTGAAAGCTCATGTTAAGTGCGGCATATATCTGGATCTCTGGTGACACGACACTCATCAAGAAGAAGACTGCCAGGGGAGCACTGCCAAAACATCCTTGTCTTTTTTGGCGTAACATCTCAGCTTGATGTCGGCGGACACCATCTCTGAGACGCTCAGACAATATCGAGCTGATTATGTGGGGCCATGCCTGGCTGCAACAAGGGCTTAATTAAATCAGTTTGCGGGCAGATCAATTGAAAAGCCCTCTCTGTTGACAAGTGTTTCCTCTGACGGAGAGGATGAGAGCCGTGGCCCCCTGTGGTGCAAGCTAATAGCACGGTCAGCTCAGACGAATGGCCGAGGAGAGCTGGGCAGCACGGGAGGGACAACAGTCCAATAAGGCAAAACTTCTTTTAGGTACCCAAACTTTTGTGTCATTATTTTTTGGATCATCTTTTAAGGTTTGCTGTGCAAAACAGGCCCAAGGTTATATCACAATAAAAGCAGCAATGCTGTAAAAAGCCGTGCAATATGTCTATTCAGTGAGGCTGCTGTTTTATCAGTAAAATACTTTTAGGAAAGATCTCTCCAGCTAACCTGCAGCACCAGTGCGCTTAGAAGATGTTTTTGCTTTATAACCTTCTGCACTTCACATCTAAGCTAGATAAAAAAAGCCTTTCCTTCTAAGTGGCAGTGCTGCTACGTCAAGAGGTGGACAAGGCTTTTTTAGACGCTGGAATGAAAGTGGAGGTCTCCCGGAAAACTCCTTAAAGGCTTCGGGAGACGACCAGGTGTCAAGTAATATTTGATAGCATCTTGGGCTGGCACAAGTATTTCTTAAGGCTGTGTGAAAGAGCAAAGAAGATGGCTGAACAGCTGTTCTTACATCGTTATCTGTGAAAAGTAAAGGTGAACAGAGGAGCTGATCTTAATACTTAAGAGTTTCAGATAAAGACTGTCTATTCCAGTTTGTAGCAAAGCCCTGCATCGCTTTTCTGTACATTCAGGAGAAAAGGTCAGGGGCTCTGCATGGTGGATACAAACAAGTATTTTTTTTAAACTGAGAAACTTTGTCAGAAAAGTTTATTTTCCCTCCTGTCCATAAGGAGGTACCAAGTGGTGGTGCAGTGTGCTAGTGATAGTAGCTCCCTCTTTATAAATAGATGCTTGGGGGGGACTTCCTCCTCTGTGTAAGGCACATTTGCTTTGATTGAGTTTTTGCCATGTGTCTTTAGGGATGGACAGATGAAGCCCCATGAAGTTTCTGAGGCTTCTTCCTTCCTGTGTCAGGGAAAAGAGTTGAAGCTTTGATGAAAGACGACACGGCAGCATCTAGTGATTTGCAGAGATTATAGCAACAATAGCACATAATCTGTTCATTGATTTTTCTATGTGTGTTACAAAAGCCAAGCAGTGGGTGACCTGGTTGTCGATTGCGGAGCAGCAAGTCTGTGGGTCGATTCCCGGCTGCTGCACGCCCCAAATTTTCTTGTTTCTCTCCACGATCAAACAAAGGCTTAAAATGCACTATAAAAAAAAAAATCTAAAAAAAAAAAAAAAAAAAAAAAACCCAATGAATGTTATGTTAAAACAAGGATGTCTTTTTGGATTTTCTGATAACTCCCAGCTTGAAACCGGGACGATACCGGACAAACCGGGACGTTTGGTCACTGTAGCTTCAGTAAATACGCTGAACAAGCTTTTAAACCTGTTAAACACTGGTAGACATGTTGACCTGCGCTAATGAGTGTCATTCAGCTACAGAGCACAGTAAGTAAAGAGTCTATGAGCATGAGTGCTTCAGTTTATAGTTAATAATTAATCACTCTCTTCTCAGTATGTCTTCATCTCCACCCACTGAGAGATATAGCCCGGTTTTCCCATTAATCTCTTAAATGGTTCCTGCTTGATGTTAAATATATCAAACCAAACATCCTAACTCCCGTTTGAGTGATTAACTACTCTCAAATTAAATTTAGCTCTGAAATAATCTGCATATTTCTTACAATTTGGACTTTAAATTGTATATCATTCAATAAATCGAAGAGATTTGCTGCGGCGCTTTTATCAAAAGTGATGACAGCTGTACTTTTCTAAAATTGGACCCTTGGGAATTACAGGGAACTTTGTTTTATAAGTGCTGAGTCTCTGCCAGATACTCTGGTGTAATTTGTGGAGCTGAGAGTCCTACAATCAGTTGGGGGGTCTAATGAAATGGAAAGCACTTGATTTGGATTGGAGCTGAATGACATTGCTGTGCTGCTATATTTGACTTCCTGGCTTAGACACTTTTTTAAATTAGCAGTGAGAAGTCGTGGGAAATGTTTGGTTTGTCACAAAATCATTACAAAGTGTCCCAAAGCAGTGACAAAGAGACGCAGTCCAGGGGCCCACTGTGTTGTAATCTGTTCATCACGGTAGGTTATTTTGAGTCACTACTTCTGCTACTACTGTTAATTGACCTTATTTCATATTAGAATAGTTGTAGTTTTTAGTGGTAGTAGTGAATGAGTTTCAGTCTTTACACAATTTTTACTCATTTTACAAATGTGCCCCCTCCTACTTAGAGACTGTGTCTGGCCGTCCACACTTCCTCAACCTGCTCCTGACTAGAGCTGAATGTTTTCTCATAGATTTAGATCTATTACCTGTTTTCCCAGGAAAATAACATCTCATGTCATAACTGTGAGTTTTACAACAACGACCTACAGTTAATTAGTCAAAAAACAATGTAACATACAGTATATTATTTATCTATATTGCTCAGATTATGGGGTATTAATGGCATGAAATAGTATATAAAATCAATACTATCTTTATTTTTTCCAGCTTTTCTTATCAATTTTTTATCATCTTATCAATTTTTTAAGATAATGCAACAATTTGTGTGTTAATGGTTGAATAGATTGTGCTCACAATTACTGAGATGAAAATGTAAACATATTTATAAAGAAATGCTGTTCATCCGAAAGGGTTCACTTCCTTTTTCTTGCAATATGCCATCCATATTCTCCCGCCACTAGCATGGCTAAAAATGCTTGGCTGTATTGTTCAAGGACATCCTGTAATGTAACATTCTCTGGCGTGAGTCATGGTTCAACATCAGCTTTGTATGAACAGCAAACTCCAGTTCCCTTTTAGGGTTCACAATCACAAACACTTTTTCCAGCTCCTCTGTGAATGTTTGAATGATGCTTTCAATATGAACACGACCAATGCAACAATTTGTGTGTTAATGGTTGAATAGATTGTGCTCACAATTACTGAGATGAAAATGTAAACATATTTATAAAGAAATGCTGTTCATCCGAAAGGGTTCACTTCCTTTTTCTTGCAATATGCCATCCATATTCTCCCGCCACTAGCATGGCTAAAAATGCTTGGCTGTACGTGTCTTCCTCTAATATATATATATATATATATATATATATATAT
>NW_019525018.1:305915-309849 GCF_002814215.2 Seriola lalandi dorsalis
CCCCCCCCCCAAAAGCTTCAGTGTGCTTACATCCTCTCTCCACCCCCTGCCCATTCATCCTCGCCTCTAAATCTGCTCTGATGTGCTGGCTGCAGTGGCTGTAATGTGACTATAGCGGCACAGTGGTGGCCATCACATCCTTTCACCTTTCATGAATCAGGCCTCCTCATTTTTTTTCTCAAATATTGTACAGTACACGTGGGAGCCAGACAAGCCTCATAGCTCTCCATTAACTCGTTGCCAGATCATCCCTCGGCACCCTTTGGACAGCTGAGAGCAAATAGAGAGTTTCTGAAATAAGGCGCTTCAGGGCAGTGCATCACAGGAACCTCTCTCCCAGCTTATACTCCCCGGACTTCACCATCTTTAAGCTCATACCTCTACACAACCGTTTCTAACTTCCTACCTTAGCATTACCATCATCTGTCGCTAAAACATAACTATTTATAACCATCCTCTTAATCACAGCTAATTGTGAAACTAAACATTTCCATGCTCACACCACATGACCGTTCAGGACATTGACTATATTATATTTCAGTACTCCTCTTCTTCCTGTTCTCCCCATCACCCATCTGTAAAATTGCTTGCAGAAAGTAGCGCTCTCCTGGCAGCACCATTTTCCCCTCTCAAGATTAACGTCTCAGCAGAGTACTCACAGCTCAATTCTTTATGGTTATTACCAACAAGTGTCCTCACCAGGAAAATGACATTAGTTATTTGTTGAAAAGCTGTTTAAAATGGACTGCACTTACATAGCGCTTTTCCAGTCTTATTGACCACTCTCCCTATTCATACACTTTCTATTACTCATACAGCATAGCATATACACACACACACACTCACACACTGATGGATCAGCCATCAGAGGCAGTTTTTCAGTATTTTGCCCAAGGACACTTTGACACGGGGGACTGGAGGAGCTGAAATTCGAACCAACAACCCTCTGGTTAGTGGACGACCCGCTCTGCCTCATGAGCCACAGCCGCCCCCAGATCTGTTGAACTGTAAAGCATAACACAGAAACAGAAACACCTGTTGCTGCGTGTTTTCTACTAACACCATCTAATGGTCAGAGAACATCAAAGTGTCTTCACCTCCAGGCGCCTGAAGCTAAAATCTCCAAACCAACACACCTCATTAGTAAGATGCACATGCAGCAATGGGGTAGAAAAACAACCCAAAATGGCAGAAAACTTAATCACAAAAGGTGGAAAATGTTGATTAATCTCAAGAAGGAAAACTGCCTGTTAGCTCAGAGAGCAGGATTAGCTGTAGTATAATAAACTTCAGGAATGAGCTCCTGAAACTGAAGGTCAGAGAGCTCACACTGCTGCTGTGTGGAGGGCTGTTTAATGAATACTGCTAGTGCTCTGTGTTTGGCTTGTGTTTAGAGGAGCACTCTGATGCCTGTGGATGGAAAATGTGTCACATTGATATTTTATTAATATTTTTTCCAGAGAAAATGATCTCTGATCCTACACGGCTGATCAATGATAAAATACTGATTAAATCCAGTACTGGCATAGTTTGTCATCAATGAAGTGCTGCCTGCCTGATAACCAGAATGAGTGTGTCTGCGCTCTTAACCTGTGCAGCAGGGAGGAGCATGACATTATTTTTTTATGCTAACAATGTTAATTATGTCAGAGAGCTTCTGTGCTCTGAAGTTTAACCTGTGCTGTCAGTTGATATTTCTGAACACAGGTCATTTCTCTCTACCTGGGGAGCTAAATGTGTGTGTAGGTTCATTTAGCATTTTCACACCTGCTGTTTCTCACTGGATTATGTATCATGTTAGCTGCCACGGTTGTTAATCAAAAGGTGGCATGTGTTTATGGAAAGATATGTGTTCTATATAAATTTATATCTAAACTGTGATTTCATAGATTTCCAGCCAGTAGATTTATTTTGAAATAGTAATGTCCATATAAAAGCTATTATTGTGCACATTGTGGAAACACGTTTTCAACCCCAATGTGTCCTGGATTGTAAAACCGAAAAACCGACCTATAAGAGTCCGAATCCTACCAGCATGTCAAAGAAAGCCTCAGCATCTTCCATCAAAGTCTGGTTCTTTGCTTCTTCATAAACCAGCGTTAAACACCAGCACATCCTCTGCACCACTGAGCGGGCGATTGGCCGTCAAATGGCTTCCATGAAGGAGCCGCATGATGCAGACAACTGGCAGATTAGCTGTCAGTCCGGTGCACCGAGGAAACCTGTTCAGGATACGTACCCCTGGGAGATGTTACAGGACAATAATCTACTTCCTGTTAAATAAATTGCAACTGCTAAGCCTCTACCATCATCCATTCACAGCACGGTCTGGGAGCTGATGGGAAACCCCAAACTGTTGCTGAACACCTGCTAGTCCATCCAATTTATTTCAAGTGGTTTTGGCACCGATTTTCATGATTTATACTCTCTAAGGAACTTTGTCCAGACTCCATATTGCACAGATGTTATTTCACAGCATTACTGATATTGTATATGATCCTTTGTCTGCAGTAGTCCTGCTTTTATGTCGATATGTATTTACTATATGTTGGCATAGACTCTCAGATATGTGAAATCTATGGCAAAAAGAGGGAATTTCAAGATATATTATCAGGAAATTTTAATGTTGTTCTCCAATCAGCTGTCAAGAAAATCTAGGAAAATGCAACAGTGGCTTGTATTACAGTTTGATTCCCAAAGACAAAAAAAAAAGCATGACTCAGTACCTTTTAATCTATATGTCATTTTGATTAGATACAGTGAAGTAACTTCCCACATCTATCACTAACAGAAGAAACCGATATACAACCTGCAACGGATCCAGATCATTTCTTCCATCTTTTCCATCAATCCAGAGAGATTTGTGTTGTGAAAACAAGAACACGAAGATGTACCTTTATTATCCAAATGCCAAAAGTTCACTCTGAACATTAGTTTTGTCAAAACTGTAAAAGACAATGTGATAACAGCTAAAAAAAATATACACATTGTTGGTTGGTTCTTAAACAACTTTATCTTTAACTTACTCTCTCAGTAACAAAGGTGGAGGTCGCCTGATGAGGAATTAAAAAACACAAAGGCGTAAAACTTTATAATCTGCAACTAAATACAACAGGTCACACTTCAAGGTTATAATTCATTAAAATCGATAAATGACATTTTATCACAGTCTGATTGTCCGACTGTTTTCCACACCAATAGCCTGAACAGCAATTATCCAATAACAGCCAGGCAACTCGAGTCATTGCAGTAAAATCGCATTACTCCTGAAACCAAGGAACATATTATTAATATATATATATATAAAAAACAAAAAGTGGAACTCTGTCACCATTAACATTGTAAACTGAATAACTAAGGGCTTGAATAAGCCAGAGGGTCAATTCCCTATGTTATCGTTGTCATGGCCAACAGACAGACAGTCATAAGCTTCATCGAGAGGGCACATAAGTCCATACTCCACCTTCCCTCCCACTCCTCCACCCCAGTTTCCACAGCACCTCAAACACTTGAATAAATTACGTCGAGAGCAGACCCACTGGGAATACTGAGTCACGTCTCGAGTGCACAATCTCAAATGTACTCTGTGGAGACCCCCAGCTGACCGGTCCTTCATTTGTTTAACGGTGTTGAATATAATTAATTTCATTCTGAATGTGTCACAACTGGCTGAGCTCAGTGTAGGTCCCACTGATCTGGCCTTTCCTCTCCTCGCCCTCTCCCCGCAGACAGACCGTCTCGTCCAGAGTCGCCCTCCTCCCCACAGTCCTTGTCCTCTGTGGGAGATGTTGCACATGGAACTCCTTTTTCTTTCTATCCCTCTGTCACTATCTCTCTCACATGCACTTGCATACACGGCTCTTTCTTCCTGCAACTTCTTTCTCTGTCACTCACCTGAGACATTCTTTGTTTGGTTCCCTTGGCTCTGACACCG
>NW_019525018.1:309869-423183 GCF_002814215.2 Seriola lalandi dorsalis
GCACCGAGGAAACCTGTTCAGGATACGTACCCCTGGGAGATGTTACAGGACAATAATCTACTTCCTGTTAAATAAATTGCAACTGCTAAGCCTCTACCATCATCCATTCACAGCACGGTCTGGGAGCTGATGGGAAACCCCAAACTGTTGCTGAACACCTGCTAGTCCATCCAATTTATTTCAAGTGGTTTTGGCACCGATTTTCATGATTTATACTCTCTAAGGAACTTTGTCCAGACTCCATATTGCACAGATGTTATTTCACAGCATTACTGATATTGTATATGATCCTTTGTCTGCAGTAGTCCTGCTTTTATGTCGATATGTATTTACTATATGTTGGCATAGACTCTCAGATATGTGAAATCTATGGCAAAAAGAGGGAATTTCAAGATATATTATCAGGAAATTTTAATGTTGTTCTCCAATCAGCTGTCAAGAAAATCTAGGAAAATGCAACAGTGGCTTGTATTACAGTTTGATTCCCAAAGACAAAAAAAAAAGCATGACTCAGTACCTTTTAATCTATATGTCATTTTGATTAGATATAGTGAAGTAACTTCCCACATCTATCACTAACAGAAGAAACCGATATACAACCTGCAACGGATCCAGATCATTTCTTCCATCTTTTCCAGCATCCGTGTTCTTGTGTTGTGAAAACAAGAACACGAAGATGTACCTTTATTATCCAAATGCCAAAAGTTCACTCTGAACATTAGTTTTGTCAAAAGTGTAAAAGACAATGTGATAACAGCTAAAAAAAATATACACATTGTTGGTTGGTTCTTAAACAACTTTATCTTTAACTTACTCTCTCAGTAACAAAGGTGGAGGTCGCCTGATGAGGAATTAAAAAACACAAAGGCGTAAAACTTTATAATCTGCAACTAAATACAACAGGTCACACTTCAAGGTTATAATTCATTAAAATGTCACAACTGGCTGAGCTCAGTGTAGGTCCCACTGATCTGGCCTTTCCTCTCCTCGCCCTCTCCCCGCAGACAGACCGTCTCGTCCAGAGTCGCCCTCCTCCCCACAGTCTTTGTCCTCAGTGGGAGATGTTGCACATGGAACTCCTTTTTCTTTCTATCCCTCTGTCACTATCTCTCTCACATGCACTTGCATACACGGCTCTTTTCTTCCTGCAACTTCTTTCTCTGTCACTCACCTGAGACATTCTTTGTTTGGTTCCCTTGGCTCTGACACCGGCAGTCGTTATGAGTCAGAGGAGACGCACTTTAGAGCCTCATAGAAAGGCTGACTGAGTTGACAATAAAACTCTCTTTCTCTCCCTCTCTCTCTCCCCATCTGTCTTTTTCTGCCCTTGTCACTCTTTAAACTTTTCTTCACCTGTGTTTTTTTGGGGGGTTTTTTGTCTACTATCACACCCACAGACACACACACATTGAGTCTGATCAAAAGCTCCTCTTAATCCTGCGCAGGTCCTACAGCTGAAGCATAGAGGTGAGTGTTTACATTAAGACAATGACAATGAGGATTACAATAATTAATCTTAAGAGCACACACTGAATGCCAATTCATAAATGCATGATAATCCATGATAATGTTTATTAACTGTGCATATAAACGAGCAGGCTGAGGGTGGTGTCAGGTCCATGATGATGTCATCAGGGTTATCTCAGACTTAATGACATTTACTTTACTACTACTTTTTTTACACTTGGAAATGTAGTTCTCAAGTGTTTATCGAGTTTGACTCATACTAGGGACTTCAAGTAAAAGTTTGGGTTATTTGATGTTGTGTCCTGTGAGGTACTATAGTCAGTGTAATGCAGTAGATTCAGATCAGCGCGCTCAGCTAGGTGATGTGTTGCTGCGGACGTGGTCAGCAAAACAATATATTTTTGCCGCTTAAAAAAATGCCCGAAGTTGAAGTGTTGCTGCTTTATTTTGCCGTCAAACAGCCCCTTGCTTTTGGAACTACAGCTCGTGAACGGTTGAATTACCACATTACTACGCAAAAGTGCAACTACGGCACACACTCTAGTACTTCGCTGTTCACCTGTTTGGCTCAGACACTATATATGTATGTATGTGTGCTGTGGAGGTGTTGTATGTGCAAAAGCAAAACAAATGGATGTCCTGCGCAGTTGGAAGGGGGAAGACAAGTGATCACTTCAGCTGACGACCCTCCCATGTCAACCAATAGCCTGCTGAGGTGGGCAAGGACAATCTCCAAGACAAAGGCAGGGGCATCACAATAGTTGAACAGCTGAAAAACGCAGTTCCAAAGGGAAGTTCTGTGGACAGCAATATAAGTGGGGAAATATATTTCAAAATATAATATACACTTGACCCTGTCCATAGCAGCACATCACTCAGCTTCTCTATCTACTGCAGGTATTACACTGACTATATAATTCAGATCAGTACTTCATACAAACCCCACGTCATATAACCCACACTATCACTTTAAAGTCAGGATATCTCGACCTCTGCTGCTTTCATTTTGACCATTCTTTTTTGGGGGTTTTTACTCTTGTAACTTTATGGAAGTGTAATACTAGATTACTCCTTGCTTTAAATTTATGGTACATTAAAGATCGTGTTTCTGCCTTCTATGTAAATTTAGCCTTACTAAATTTGCTGGATATATCTAAAGGATGAAACATTGCTAAATAGACACAACACAAAATTTAATTACTAAATGAAACTGACTGAAAAAAATAAAGAGTGCATTTCGCTCATCTCAAATGTTTCATGTCTCAAACTCAAGAGTTTCATTTGTGATGCTTTGGAAAATGGTCGGCAATCACTTAAAGTGTACGTGATTGTAATTTATGGCCTATATATATATATTATATATATATATATATATATATATATATATATATATATATATATAATATATATATTGCAGAACGACCAGTAATACTTGATATTCTTTTCATAATTTCTTTCTGTCTGTGTGTCTGTCTAGGTTTTCCTGCAGAAATTGAATTTCTCAGAATGTTGATCAGAGGAACTTTTATATAACGGGGGGCTTGTTTGAAGAGACCGAGGCCAATCAACCCTTCCTGCTACCTCTTGGCTGCTCCAACCAAGCGTCACATTCAAACATGGAGAGGGAGAAAATGTGCAATTACTTTCACATCATCTCATCGGAGAGGAAAATTGGTGCTGCCAAAGTGTAAAGGAAAAATCCACTCCCCGTCTCGTTGGGAACTCAAAGAGTACATGTCGCAACAATGTGACAGATAATCAATCAAGCAATGGAAATATGAAAGGAAGAAAAAGGCATATCTGATTAAGCAAATGACTCTAGATTTGACAAGAAAAGAAAAGGACAGGCTTAATGAATCTGAGAGTGCCAGCAGGATGGAGTAGGCCGATGTGTGAATGTGAGGTAACACAATCCTGACAACCCGTGAAATACTGTAATCAGCAGCATTAGATTACTTCTCTGTTTGACTTGTTTACTTTTGGACTGTCACTTGGTTTTAAAAAGCATTAGTATCATATCATCATATCTATAACCTATTTAGATCATTAGATTTAGATTATATCAATATGTAATGGATTACACTGTGGTTGCCTGTTTCTGGCTGTAGACAGAAGCAAATCTGATTAGTAATTTCATGAGCATTTTGAGATTGGATTTAGTGGGTGGTCAGAAACAACTGTGTGTGTCATAGAAGAACATTTTTACATTTCGTTACTTATTATCTTATTATCTGCTGTGATGCTACAGTATAAAAATACCTCTCAGTCACCCATCTTTAATGCTGTTTTAAATAATCCTGACATGAATTCAAAGTGAAAATCCAATAAATATTAATGTTAGCGCCCAGCATTAAAGGAATGGCACTAAGATGGTTTATCGATTCAGTTTGTACACATTAACAATAAATACAAAGCCCTTAATGTTCAGGCACCATCACATCTTGGTTCCTAGAGTCTCCAAAAGTAGAATCGGAGGCAGAGCCTTCATCATCTTCCAGTTTGGCTCTGGGAGGCAAACACCCTCTCTATATTTAAGAGTAGGGTTAAAACTTTCCTTTTTGATAAAGCTCATAGTTATAGTTATATATAGGCTGGCTAAGGGTTGCCCTGAACAATCCCCTAGTTATGGTGCTGTAGCAAATCTCTGAGCAGAACACAAGACGACACCGCTGAGGTGTGACACACAAGATTCACTCCCCATTTAAACACCAAGAAGAAGAACTATGACCTTTCTCACAGCTCCAAATTCATTGTGAGGCCAACTGCATCTAAGGCCAGGTACCAAACCAGCCGGGTGTTTACATTTAAAGACAGTTAAAGACGGTTTTATGGGAAGCTGAGATAAACCCAGATTAACAAGCAGCTTCTGCTTTGAACGTTGGTTAACTTCTAAAACTCTTTGGACCGACCTACATAGAAATACATACAGAGGAATATCTGTAAAGAATCGATATAAAAAGGAACGAGAATCCAAGTTTACTGGTGGAAAGACAGAACCAAGGCACGCTGAAATGTGTGCCTCAATACAGACACACACTCACCCAAGAGATTCATAGAGAGAAAGATAGAGGGTGGGACTTTATTGCCTGACAGGGAACATATTGACTGTCCTGTTCTGGCACTTTGGATCCTGAAATCTATCAGATCGGACACACGCACAAAAAGAAAAAAGGAGTTGAAGGTCACTGATTTTATCGACTCAGTCCTTGAAATGTGTGTGCTGTAACCCATGGCAGTGTCTTTGCTCGGGTGTGTGTGTGTGTGTGTGATTAAGTGGGTACATCTGTGGGTTGCACTCATGCACATGGGATAATGAGCTGCAGATTGTGTAATTAGAAGGCTACTAATTAATTATAAGGAGAGAGAAGGAGAGACATAGTTTGACTTAAATAAATCACTTCAGATACATATTTGCACATAGACATACACACATGTAGGAGCATAAGTTTACTGTACATGGTACTATGTCTTGTCCTGGGTGCACACTGTCTCTTCCACCCACTGCAAAGAAGAATAGGTTCCAGCCTCCCTGCATTTCTCAACATGGTAGGAAAGTACAGTGGATAGAGGGATGAATGGTATATGATAAATCATGCTGAACATAGTTACAGCTCTCTATTTTTTCTTAGTGTAATGTTTTAACTTGTTTTCAGAGGAAAAAAACACAATTTCCGTTATTCCCAGTAAATTGGAACAGATTCAGTTTAGATCCTGTGTTTTCCCTTGGGTTTTTTTTTTCTCATTCAACCAACTTGGGCTGAAGAAAAGGAATAAACAAAAGAAATTAAAAAAAATTCAGAGCTGTGTAAATGGATAAATAAAACCAATGTTCAGCTACCCGTATAGAGCTTTTAGCTGTGGCAAACAGCTTTAATTGTCACTTTATTGATTCTGTTTTGAAATTGGCACTTAAACTCAACTTTACTAATGAGACAAAAGTGAATGAAAACATTTCAACTTTATCTATTTTGACAGTTTTTAAATAAAATTACCCTCCCACCTCTATTACTTATATTACAAATCAGTCAGTGAAAGTATATTTTCTTTAGCTCTTCAAACTGCAGTTGTAACCATGGTAGATAAATGTGGTGACAAACAAGAATTAGACCCATCTGCACGCTACCTGTTGTTTCTAAAGTGGTTGAAAAGGTTAGTTGCAAAGCAGCTGATGTCAAAACAAAGATTTACTTCATTTACTACTGCAGTTCGGATTTAGAAATAATTATTCTAATGAGACTAAATGTTACTACTTCTTAAGGGAGGCGTAGTAGGATCACTGTTCCTTTACCTGCATAAAGCATTTGATACAGTGAGTGATCCAGTACTAATATCAAAGTAAGCCATGATAAGAAGGATAGGAAATCATTAAATTACCATCATTATGACATATTGTCCAAATACAACCTCTCCTCTGTTTTCAGTGGTAAATCACAAAGCTGCAGAAGCTCTCGATCTGCTCTAAACTCAGATTTACACATTCTCCTCTGCAACAGACTGCCTGTGCAAAATCTGCTTTTTCATTTACGACCATCAAACGGTGGAATACGCTCCCAGCTTCATCGTTTTTGCCACGGTGCAAAAAAATGGATATTGAGTCGCCACTCATGTCAACATTAATTTCCAATTTTTAATTGTAATGAATTACTACTGGATGAATGTACTGGTATTTACTGTGTGCTTGTAGATTTGTCTCTACCTACTAACTGATAGTGTGATGGAGACTCTGTAATGGTGCTGCATGTAAATGAATGTTTTTAGTGTCTGGTGATTGCTC
This sequence comes from Seriola lalandi dorsalis, assembly GCF_002814215.2. NCBI lineage: Eukaryota > Metazoa > Chordata > Actinopteri > Carangiformes > Carangidae > Seriola > Seriola lalandi. Next base: position 316,111 of record NW_019525018.1, read on the forward strand.
TGTGTGTACCTGCCCAGGGACTCCAAATGGAAATTAGCTAACAGCTAAATCTGGCATAAATCATCTCTCATTTTGAGATTAATGTTTTTGTGTGTGTATGGTCCTTGTTTAATAAACACAGAGAGAAAAAGAAACTAATAGAGCAAACAAGCTGACCACCAAGTGTGGAAGTATTGGAGCATTACAGTGATTAGTAATTGTAATGTGAAAACAAAAACACAGCACATTAGTGTGATGCTTTAATTCACTGCCCCAAACTGTCGGCATCCTTGGATTGTTTGGTAGTTCTTTACACATCACCCACCTCTTTATCTTTTGAATTATGAAGCGGAAAAGTCTGCACAAACACAAACTGTAGATCATCCTAGAGTCCACGAGCACTGCAACATTTCTTCATATATATATTGATTGCATTTTCTTGCTAAATTGCTGTGAGAAAACCTCATCTAAAAACTCATCTCCATACCAGTCCTCCAAATTTGTGTAGAATATAACAGAGGATTGGTCTTAATGCCCTGCAGTGTCACTACAACACACAAACACAAATCCTCCTTTGGCTTACATTTAGAAAGCAGCTTATTACATAAATTAAATAATGGGATAAAATATTTGTGAAAAATAAAGAAAGGCAAATCTTAAAATAAAAAAGGCACATAACCATAATGGCCTGATTTTCTTCCGATGTTTTACAAGAGGTGATGCTGTGAAAGGAAATTGCCTCTTACTCTCAAACATAATGTTCAGCTTTCTTTCTTCTTTTGAAAATCAATTGGCAAATGTTCCTGACAAATCTGGGTCTCTTTTCACTGAAAATCCAAACATAAATGATGTGACTTCATGTGGCGATATATTAAACCCAAATGAACACGTCCACGGTCTGTCTCCTCCGTCCTCGTGATAACAGCAGAGAGTTACACTGAAATTAACCGTTCTCTGTCTCATTAAAGCAACAAGGACAAACGGCTCCAGCAATTTCTGAACATATTGTAAGTCCAAGTTGCACCACGCTGCTGTAGCATTTCTCTGACCCCTGATCAGTTCAACCACTGAATGGTCTGAGTGGGTGGGAGAGCAGGGATGTGTGTGGGTGAGCGAGCAGCATGATTTCGTATCATATGTAGTTCGAATATGATTCAGTCATATGTTTGTGTTCGCTTATAGATATTTATGAGTTACATGATGCTCACTAAACTTGTTGTTAACTAACCTGCCAAAGTGCAGAAGATATTCTTCTTCTGGTGTTTATGGGTTGTTACCAAAAAAGCTTCAGGTACATTGCCATCTCCCTCTGGACAGGAGGAGTCCTGACACCCTCCTCAACCAAGACTGATTGCAATCAGGTCTCTGATTGGGCCAACAGAGAAACACATGCGTGTAAATGAAAGAGTCTTCAGTCTCATTGGGATTTTATTTGGGTATTAGAGACTTGTAATAACAACATTCATATGAGTAGATACTTTAGAGAGTCATCACTGTAACTTATGTGTGTTGGTTCAATCCCTGTGTCAGTAGAAAGCTGCACCTTTTAGTTTATGTTCATAAAGCTACAGTGGCCCTGAGAGCTCAACGCACTGCAACCGAAGAAAACACATGCAAAGACACAAAGGCGCTGCGAATTCAGAAAAGATCTTCATCAATTTGACAACACGTGCGCTGCAAATTCAAACAACACAACGGAAGTGTTTCCAGGGGACAATAAAAAGTGTTGAACCTGGCTGGGACTTGTTGTTTTGAAGTTACATTACAGTAAAAGCATTGAATTACAAGCTTCCCAGCAGTAAGAGAGAGAGTGAGAGAGCGAGAGAGAGACAGGAAAGTCAGGGGGAGAGAGAGAGAGAGAGGATGCTATGAAGCAAAGGGCCACAGGTTGGACTTGTACTCGGGCCTGGCAATTAGGATTACACCTTCATGGTAACCCATATTTTTGGGGCACTGTTATGACAGACAGTAGAGAGACTACAAGTAATGAGGGAGGGAGAGATGCAACAAGGTCCCTGACCAGACTCAAAATGCAATTCATAATCTGTGTTTTAACCTCACAGCTGCAGCCCAGCAATGGTGAGATTTGAGGCAGATCTGATTTACTACTACGCCTATATCCAATGTTGTTGTGTTCCAGCTGTTTTGATGCCCTTCTTTGTACTTTTACTATTTTTTAATATATCAAAATGTTGGATTTTCTGCCTTTGCTTTTATTGTCCTGTGTACAAATGGCACCCATGCAAAAGAAACTGTAATGTATAGATAGAGTTGTACTGAATGAGTGAATTGTGTGGAAAGTAAAACGTAAATATGAATTCAAAAGAAGATGTAAACAACACGGTGGAGTTCCTTTGGCTGATGAAAATTGCGAGATGTGGTTGAAAACCCCTGAAGTTATAATTTCTTTTCTTTCTTGGTAGTGATTTCCTGACAATGCAAAACAAGAAGCTATTTCAGCTAGACAAACTCTGAAGCACATCTGTATCTGTATTCGTCTAATAATGGGTAATTTAGTTCTACGAGTTTGGAAATGCAGGCTGACTGTGATTGACAAACTGATTATCTAAGATGAAGATCTTTTCTTAATCTTAAGTTAAAATACCTGTTGTGTTGATCAACCTTGGTGAACACAACAGGCACACACATCTGCTGCTCAACCAATTTTACACATCAAGTTCTGTTTACTCGTAATTAGAAGTTCTACTCGTAAGAGAAAGTCTGTATTACAAACTGAGGCACTGAAAGTCTGCTCACCAGTCCTTATTTTGTAAAAAGAAAAGCCTCTGCAGAAGATTTAGCGCACTAAATCGAATGAGAAGTTGGACAATTATAAGTCATGTGACTGTGGTGTAGTTCATTTATAGCCTATAACATTAGCTTTTTTAACTTCTGGCGATGGTATTTAGGCTTCAAAAATCATGAGAGTTCATTTGTGAATATCATCTTGAGCAAAACGGGTAAACTTTTGTTTATCACAGATCTTATTTTCTGCAATAATCCAAAATCCAGTGGGAAAACCCCACTGGCTTTTTGTCGAAGGAAGCTGGGTGATACTAACTTCCAGGTTGGCCTACAAAAATACGTCATGCCTGCAGCACTCTATCCACTTACTCCCTGGTTGACGACCTTTGACCCTAGTCCAGTCAGTGCTGTAGACTGTTGTTGGTCTGGTGTTAACAGTCAGCTGATGTTATCTGTTTCCAGTGTTCATTAATCTCTTTCCTCTTTCCACTAAGGTCAAGAATAGACATTCAAGGTCAACTACTGTTGAAATGTTGCTTTTTCACTTCAAAACTGACTTCAAAAGTCTTGTTTGTGACTTTGAGGTGTTGTTAAAACTGCACCATGCTGCAGATTGAAAGCTGATCCCGAAACTAATATTTTTGTCCATGCAACATATTTTAAAGGAGGAAGTTGAGAAACAGAAATTAAACATGAAAAGATGTTTTCAATTGCAGGTGTTTGTAACACAAACACTACACTGGAGTGATAAATCATGGCAAGGAGGAAAATTTCCATATCTTTCAATAGAAAGAGCCAACGATCCCGTCTCATGCTGAACACAGCAGCAGCAAGTGGACCAGCTGAGAGGAGATTGATGAAATGTCAAACAACAACAGCCTTCAACATCTCAAATTCAAAAGTGAAGATACACACCATCCATATTCCTCACTATGAGCAAATTCTGTGAAATCGCACTGATAAATTCCCCCTGTAGCTGGAGTGAAAGATATTTCCAGTCATATCATATAGTAATTAATATCACAGATCACTACTCCTCTTATGCACAAATTCTCTTCACTAAGGGTGCCGTGATTTACCAGCATTGATGATAACCATGATTTGAAGAATTAAATATTGATATCATGTTAAGCGGGACCTATTATGCTTTTCTGAGTTTCCCCTTACTTGTAGTGTGTTATATATGTTTTTGTGCATGTAAATGATCTACAGAATCATAAGGATCAAAGTTCACGCCAAAGGGAGTAACTATGTCAGGGTGAAAACCCAATTAAAAACGCCTTGTTGGGGGTCCAGACATTACTTCCTGGTCCTATTGAGGTCAATACATCTCTTAATTCTGCACACTGCAACCTGGGCACCCCCTGCGCGCTTGGCACACCCCCACACAAGGTACAGCACATAACTACTTATAATAAAGACTTTTCTCTAGTTTTGTAGACATGTCAAAAAGACAGTTTCCTCAATTACGAGAAATGTACTACATTTTTTCACAGTTCTCCACTGCTCCAAACATTATAGTGAGAGCCCGCACTTCAAAGAGGACCGCTTCAGAAACCACGCACAGTTAGACGCTTCATTTTCACAACGGTTAATTTTGTAATTCACACTTGATATAATTCACATTTCACACTCACTGTTATTGTGGATCTGTGACGTTAACCGTGTTACCACGACCTGATGACGTCAGTTAGAAGCAGCAGCAAAGATATAAATGCTCAAACGTTTGTCAGTATTTACATGTAACTCGTTAGCACAGATAAATTATCCATAATTTAACAGCTCATTTCATTTTACCACAACTGCGCAAAAAAGTTTAATACATTCAGACTTACCGGCTTGGTAAACCAGCAGGAGGTGAAGGTGGAGACTCCCTTTTTTCTCTCCACTGTCTGTCTGTTCCTCCATTATTTACATTCCTTTAGTCCGGAAGTGTCCACACACAAAAAATCAAAAGGGTTTCTCATAAAATTATTCCAAGTTATGAATATTGTCACACGAAGGCTTTGCAGACTGACCAGCGTCTTGATTCGCGGTGCCCTTCGTATTTCTTCCTCCTTCCGGCTGCCTGACAGTGGGTACGCTCGTTTTCTGCTCCCGCACAGCTCGTGCGGATGGTTCGGGCCTGTCATTTTCTGGTTCAGGATCGGACTCTTGCTCAAAACGATAAGGCAGAACCGAAGCCGCTACAACCGTTTGTTTACACAAGACACGCGGAACGTGTCGTTGCCATGGTAGTTGCCTGCAAGCAGAACATTAAAGCGTCTATTTTAGTAGACACCAAGACTGAAATGATTAACAATAAAAATGGCCATAATAGGTCCTCTCTAATAATACATATATGATAATATCGTGGAAACAACTATCCATTAAGTGTAATTATTACAGTTATGGTTACAGACTCTCTCTCCACCTCCCTACACTGGTGGCTATTTGAGTCTAATTCATCTGCCAAAAAAGAGAAGAAACACATAACAAACAAAGTTAGAGATTCATTTGACTGATAGCATTATTATGATTTTTTCTCAGATTTTCTATTGTTATTTTGATAATATTGTTATTGTGTTCTTCCACCAATTTCATTGTACTACCACAGTATTTATTCAGCCTACACTGTGCCACTCCTGCTCATAAAAAAAAAGCAATTTCCTGAACCATGTCACTAATTTTTTGTTGAAATACTGTTGTAAATAAAGTTTGTTTTGTATATTTGAGTAGAGGATAAATGTTGCTCTCCCAAGTGCTAATCTTGTTTCCCTATGTCAATTGTGAATTAAACATGCTAACTTATATGCTAAATACGTGTAAAAAATGGTTTGAGTATTTTTATATCAAAATCTCATCTTGAACTAAGGCGGTTACATAATAATTTCATTTTTCAATCAAGTGTAACTTGGGGGGAACTCGCTGGCTCCACCCATCATACAAAACCCATGGATGTATTGAGGCTACGTCCACACTACTATGTTTTCATTCTAAAACTTAGTTTTCAAATGAAATGATCTTGATCCAGACGACCGCCAGCCGATGTAAAGTGGAAGCAGATTGTCTTCCATGCAGTTGATCAGTTTCCAAAAATACTATGAACGAGGAACAGCAAAGACAGCTGCAGTGTTAAAATGCAGAATTTAACTGAACAGCAGCTGCTAGCGAAGACAACAAGGTCAGTAACATTGCTTTCACCACTAGTAGTCGAGGCATATAAGACCTAATCAGCGAGGGACCATGGGTGTCTACCTCGTTCCCAAAGGTCTCTGTTTTCGGTGCTTGAAAACATCATAGTATGGACAGGAAGTGAAAATGTAGCAAAGGAAATGCGTTTTAATTTTTCCCAGTGGCCACTTGCGTAATTGCAATGACAAAATCCCCTGACGCCCAAAAAGCGTTTTCTACGGAGCCAAATGTTTTGTCAATTTGAAAGTTAAAACTGTAAACTAACAGCTAAAATTCGAAACTTTAAGCAGAAATATTGATCTTAAACCATGAAAAATAGAAAATAACAATATAACCAATGTAAAAATAAAGTAATAATATAATGAAACTATGAATACATGTATGAAAAATTTCTCAATTCAAATGTAATTTTGATTAATTAATCCTGAAGTACTTTCAGTTTATGGAGAGCAAAACAGATGCCATGGACCACCGCCTTTGTTAGGTCAGGAATCAACTGTGTAGCTGTCAGAGCTGATCATTTGTTCCTGTGGATCTCGGACTTGGCAGGTGTTCCTATTCCAGGCCACACTGTAATTAATAAATGACCTCTCAGTCGGACAGGGGTGCACTCACATAGTCACACATTGAATACACACACTGAACAGGATATCCTCCATACCCCACCGCCGCAATTACTCCATTGAGACAGTGACACCCATTCGGAGGGAAGTGAGGGAGTCAGAGGTGTCCGTCTTTAGAATTCAAGTGAAAAAACGTTTTTCTTCAGGAAAGTTTCACAACCTCTATTTTTCATGCCTTTCATTTCAACAGCAGCAGCTGTTTTCAGAAGTGACAAGTCTTTCGTTCACAGATGGGTCAATAGGGTGAGCTGTCGTCTTAAGCCTTTCTTCAACTGAGGAACAAAAGTACCAGAGTAAAGGTGTTTCTAACCCTTTGGCTGATCTGGAGAAATTCACCTGGATTTGATCTCCTCACTGTGTTTTGTTCCTGCCTCAGTCAGAAGTGCCTCTAACGCCTCCAGGTTTTTCTAAATTCAGCTGCTAATGTGGGATTTTAAGTGATGCTAAAGAGCAGAAAACACGTCATCTCCCGTCTGGTGAACTTTTTTGTTTCGTTTTTTTAATTTATTTGTTTAATAGGGACAATGCATATTAACATAGTTGCAACACAAAGCGTGAAACTGATATGTTGCTTAGAGAGTTGCCAATTTTAAACTCTTGTCGCTTACATGTACAGTGTAGTGAGAATAGTCCGTTTTCATTATCATAAAACTACAGTACACTACAGATATGAAAGTGAGTAAAATATGATACTGAAATTCATTGTACTTTCACTTTCTCACCAAATAATTCATTAGTTTTTCATTCTTAATTTATTCAGGTTCAGTTGTTAAAGGTCCACCCAAGGCCAGATAAACCCCCATGGTAAAAATAAATGTGGGCCCGCTTTGATCCCCCTTCGACTCACTGTTATCCTGTTGAACTAATGAACCAAAATGACCCAAGTAAGAAGTAGGAAGTAATGGTGCCAAGGGGGCTGCAGCACCCCCTAAAATCTGGTAAAATATGAACCTCTTTTAATTAAAAAAGTCTCCCATTCTACTACTTTACCACAGTTATGGCAATAAAGGGACGCACATGGTCAAATGATGGTTGATTGGTATCCACCACCACCAGCACCTTGACACAAGGAAGTGGATTCATGATATTATGATATGATATATGATATGTATGTTTTTCCAGGCCTCAGTTGTCTGGTTTAAGTGAGCTTGTGCCCATTGCAGTAATTTTATATATATATATATATATACAGTATAGTCTGTAGGCTATATGTATGTATACTGACTCAAAGTAACCAAAGAGATCAGAGCACTGTTGTTAGACAGACCTGACCCCCAGAGAGAGTTCCCACCAGTTGCACTAAAGCTAGAGTACATAATGATGTAGCTGTAATTACTGCCACTGTACAGTGACACTTATAGGCCAACAATAGGATGTGTGATTTGATTTTAGTTCTTGATTATAAAATAGACCTAGGAACTAGAGGCTTTGGAAATTTGGAGGTATGGCAGAGTGTTAATTTAACAATGTTTTGAATGAACTCCCCCCAAGAGGGAAAGAGAGAGACAATGAGAGAGAGAGAGAGAGAGAGAGAGTGAAACAGAGAGAGAGCTTATCTGAGCAGGAAGGAGAATGTATATGTAGAGAAGGTTTGACTTGAATATGCATCAGTAGATCAAGTATATACTTGTCTCCTGTGAATGAATGATTGCCCTGCATTTTTAGAAACTCTGATGAGCGCTGGTTATGGGCCAAATCTAGTTGCAGTTTTCTGTTCTGCTCTTGTCTGTGGAACTGCTGTTACTGCTTTTACAAATAGTATGTTGGTGTTTGCTGTCAAGTGTAAAACAGCCTAAAATCATTGGGAAATGTTGTTAATAACTATGAATGATCTTAAGCATTCAAACAAATGCCACGAATGTAGTGCACTTTCTCTCAGCACCCCCAACTCTGACTGACTTCGCAGCATCTCTGCGAAGAGCGTGTGATTGGACCTTAAGAGACCCAATTCAAAATGGTGTCGACCTGAACTGACCCAAACACTGACAGTTGTGCGGTGCACCGTACGGCAGCCAGTGCCAGTACTTTTTCTTTTTCAGATTTTTTCTGCACAAATTAGGATTTGACTTAGGATACAAGGAACTAAGTTAACCTATAAAAACTTCTACTGCTTTGCCCCAGGTTTTATTTTTTAGTTGGTTGTTTTTGAAAGTTTATGCTCCTATTTTTTTTGTGGCCCTGGCATCCATGGTGTACAAAGTGTGCTCAGTAGATGTGCCAAATGCTAAAATGATTGTCCCCTGTTGTGCCTGCATGAGCACATACATGTGCATGTGCATGAACATGTGGTGCACTTCCAGTTTGGGTGTTTGAAAATATGGTCAATCTAGTGAGCCACTGAATTTTCAACTAGTGCCATCCTGAGGTTGATATTTGTTGTTTTGAGAGAGACAGCTACTGGATTATCACATGTTCCATGAATTTTAATCACTGTAGTGATCCATTACCTGCTTATTAGGTCAAAATTTGAAATGTGTCCACCATTTAATTTATTTCTTAAAACCTCTATAACTAATCGAAATTAGAGCTAATTAGCCAATGTTCGTATGGTAATATGCAAAACTAAGACAGTGACATGGTAACACACCTGCTCAACATCAGGGTGTAATCATTGTCACTGTGAGCATATTAGCATGTTAACTTTACGTTAGCATGCAAAGTATTACTTTGCCCAAGTGCTGCTTCACACAGCCACTAGCATGGCTGTAGACTCTTGTTTGAATGAAGACAACATTGATTACATCACACTTTTAATTAAACTTAGAGGAATAAGTCATACCTACCAAACGTCCCTGTGTTGACATACAGAGATACTGACGTGTTGATTAGAAAGCTGTATGACTCATACAGCTGATGTAGCTCTGGGTGTGGTGAGCAAGATCTAACTCACATCTCCTATTAACACACTGGTGGTTTTTACACTTGTCATTATCAGGGTTCAGTTAACACTTCAGTTCTGCAGTCAGTTTCCACATTGCCTCATTAAGGGACTGACAGAGTGGCACTGGCTGTGCTAAGTTTGGAACCAGGCTTAATATAAGACCGGATACTGGAGCTGAAATGCAAAATGGTAAGTGATGAGTCCATCACTTGTCACCTTTGCTGACAGTTTTTGTTAGATTACCAAGCACAAGCTATCTTTATCACCTGCCAATTAATCAATCATCGTCATAGTTCATTACCTTCTGGGTATTTTTGATGCACTGAATGTGACCAGTCTGATTTTTCTATTGAACATAGACACATGAACAATTCCTTGGTAACAACCGTCTGGGTGACCAACTAACCCATAAAATGTCTAAATACTCAGAACACGGACACAGACACAGAAACAGCCCTGCTGTGTTGTTTGTCTCTGCTTATCCAGCACAAACAAAGCAAGATGGCTCACATTTCTAGCTACAGTACCTAACTCATATTTACTTGCTTGAGATCAGGTTTGATCCAACAACATCTATCTGAGAAAAATATCTGGATATTGTTTGCATATATATTTAAATAGCTAAATGTTTTACTTTCTTCCCCAGATAATCGTTTGACTTGGTTCTTTGACTGGTGACTTATTTTTTAATAATGAACCGAGACGACAATCTCACTTGAACCTAAACATTGTATTTCCCTTTGGCTTTTATAACCCTCATAAGACAAACAAAATAAATAAAGACAATGTGATATTAAAGCCCCACTAAAGGCCCCCAATGTAGAGCATGTTGCAGCCCGAGCAGAGGTATGCACACTTAGTACTTTATAGTCTGTCTCTGCACTAACTTCAGCTTGTCAAAGGCAATCCTGCTGCAAAAACTGTTGCAGTGAGGCGAAGTTCCCTTCGAGCAAAGCTGCCATACAGCAGTGGTGAGATTAGCACAGATGGTCTGCAGATTTCTCTGAAGCATAGAGAGGATTACCTGATACAGGGAAACAAGGTCCAAGATAGCATCTTAAACAGTGTGGAAAAGCCAAATTTTATAATGAACTTTTGAATTCTGTGACCATATATACATTTGGAAACTTTCATACTGTATCTTCCATACAAAATTTCTGTAGTTCAACAAACAGATTTGTGGGCAATTTTGAAGAGAGTAAACAAGCCACCAGTTCTTTTTAGTGCATTAAAATGTCCCTTTAAATCTCCTGTGACCCCCTAGGGAGATGCAACTCAGAGTTTTAAAACTGCTGCTTTATAACATAGTGGTTCATCATAATGAAAGTAGAGCTCCCCTTCCTCTGTTGGCTCAGGACTCCAGTTTATGTTTTAAAATTTCATGATCCTAGTTACTTAAAAGAAAGACATTTCTTTGTTTTTGGATACTATGAGTTTTAATGAGATTTCCTTCAGTCTTTAGCTGTTTACAGCCTCGCTGGACAGATGCTCTCACATTAAGCCTGGACCAGTACTATTTGTGCACAAGAGCTCTAAATTAAGCTACACACACAATTTTCATTCTGCAGTATCACATTTTGTTATTCCCCCCTTGCTTGAAATATTGCATTGTAAGTGCACTACATTGCACTAAAATGATTGGTCTTAAGCTAACTTGCTATCTTACTGTGCATCAGAGGAAGCTAACTTGCTACTAGCTAGATTACTGTGCAGACTGTGATACCATACAACTGTGCTGGGTGTCAAGTAGCATCAATGTATAGCCTTGGGAAGGTCAAGGGTATGTCAGCTTGTACCACTCTCTGCCACAGAGTCTTTTTTGATACTAGACTACAGGAGGATGTCAAAGAGAGATTTTCAAATCCTTCACATGTGGGATTTACAATTTGTGAATTCAGCACAAACTGAACATTATGTAAAGTATGAAATGATGTTCTTCCATCATCTGCCAAATCATTACACAACAGTAAAGCAAACAGCAAATATACACATTTCAGCTGAAAAGCTTAGCTTCAGGAGAAACTGCATGTAAAAAAAGACATTTGTCTAGGCTGAAGTATATGTCTCTTAAATTTCAGAATTAATGTTGGTTTTGTCTGCCATTAAAAAAGACAGGGAGATTTTAAAACTTTTTAAAGCTCTTATCAGTATGTTTCCCTCATGAAGATGGTTCAGTTCAAACACCTCAGACAACAGAAGACTGAGAGCATTCAATAGATTATGATAATGAACTGAATCCCCCTGATGACCCTTTTTCTATGAATTATTTGCTGTCAGGTTTGAACTAAGTGTGCCTGTCCACTTGCTCCCAAAAACAGGTACGTCAGAGGCCCGGTGCCATGCAGCTCTGGGATTCTGTATCTCTAAGTCTATCATGCTGCTGTCTATTCTCCTGCTTCATGTTAATAACTGTGTTTATCTGAGAAGAGTTAATTTGTTAGAAAAACAGGGCTACTGTAGACTGCAGACAAAATTACTGCTTCTGAAAAACTTGCAGTGTGATAACATGACAACCAGTAACATGAAGCTGAGACCTGCGAGAACAGGAAACTATAGATGGGTTTCTGAGGGATGCCATCAGTGAGATGCAGGCACAGGCACTGGGTTGAAAACAATCCAAAATGACTGAGAGCTCGTGAGGAGATTCGAATGTTCAGTATCAGTAAGAGGGAAAACTGCCTGTTAGCTCAGAGAGCAGAATTAGCTGTTGGATCAGATGGTTGGATGGTTTTCACACTGAAACTGCATAAATAAACACCAGTTCGAAGGTGATAGCTCACATCGCTGCTGTCTGTTTAAGACAGTTTAATGACTATTGCAAAGGCTGTGCTTGATGTGCAATTAGAGTTTCAGTTTGGTAATCAATGACAGCTGATAGAGAAGTAGACTGATGGCTTTTCATGAAAAATGTGTCACGCTGTTATACTTATAATTTTCAAGAAAAAAAAATCTCTTCATGAACGTGTGTGGCTGATAAATAAAACTGATAAAATCCTGTATTGACACAGCTTGTCAGGAGTGACGCTTTTCCTGTTTACACTGCACTCATCTCCCATTTCACTTTTTGAATTAATGTAGCACATCTAGCACAGGAATATATCCAGTGTCTGGTGTATTTTCAGGAAAGAGCAGGATTTTTCATACATGTTCATTTTCACGAATATAATTACCATAATATAAAAACCCTCTTTTCACAGCTTTGCTTACTGCACATTTTACCTTGGCATGTGACAAATACGACTTTGAAATTCTGTTTAGTAGCAGCATCGCTTACACCTTCAACATAAAATACAGCAATACAATTATGTATTATTAAAGAAAAAAGACTGAAACATAAAATGCAACAATACAACTACATTATGACCCCCCTGGTGTACTCACCAGCATGGAACAGAGACAGTTGCTGTGCCCTTAGTTTGCCCTGCATCAGTACTGACAGCTCTCCAAACTATTCATCCTGATGTGGCCCTCCAGTTATTAGCCACATCCATTTATATGGCTGTTTTCCTTCTCCTCTCTTAATCTTAAGAGCACAATTACACCCAAGCAACTAATATACCTTGTTCTATTACTACATTGTGGGAATTCAACCTGACAGGTTGTTACAGGCATCTGTAACCATGGTAACAATGATGATAAATGAAAAATATTTTCCCAGAACCTGAGGTTGAAACAAAATTAGCTTGATGATGTTAGATGTAATAAGTGCTCCAGTTTTTCGTACAGAACATAACATTTGGTTTAGATCATGAAAAGTTTGGTGCCAAAGTTGCCTCAAAGTGTAAGTGTATAAACAAATCCTAATATAATCTGCTCCTCAGGAATCACTCATAGGTGCGTTTTCTGCATTTCTTTGGCAATACAAAGCTTTACATATTCATGATCTCTGAGTCTTTGAATGTTGGTTTATGTTTTTTGTGTATGTGTGCATTTCCATGTGTGCGTGTGTGTGTGCATGCGTGTGTGTGTCTAACAAAATATCTAAATATCTAAATATCTTGAGAGTCTGGAACTGTCTAGTCAGCTGGAAAGTCAACTCTTCCACGCAGTTTTGAAACTTTAAAATTCCAGCTCATGATTTGTCGCAGTTTTGGATCTGAATCAGCTTTAAATAAATGGAGAACAAAAACTCCTCTGTTAGAAATCCCTACACAGACAAGTACTGGCCCTATAACAATCCTTTCATAATAATTAGAAATAATGATGGTGGTGGGGGGGGGGGGGGGGGGGCATGAGCAGAAAGGAACGGAGCTTCTTATGCAGTGGTAATAATGTTTTATTCACAAAGGTAAAGCAAAGTAATTTCTCAGCAGCACAAGCTTCCAGCCAGCCTGGAGCAGCCTGCACAAGAGATTATGGACTCAGATTTATCAGGGATCTCTGAATGACTTCCACGAAATGTGTTGGAAGTTTAACCAGAATGAAAGATAGTCTGACCTTAGAATCAGCCTCCTACACAGAGGAGAGTATAATATCACTGTGTTACAACACTTTCAAACTTAAGGCGGTTTGGAGCACTCTGGAAGAAACATTAAGACAAGGCCTACACATTAGATACTCTAATAAATCATTGATGATATATACAGTATATATGAACAAGGACGCACATGTATGCACGTTAACAGGAGGGCGTCTTCAGTCAAATCCCACCTTCAGTTTTAAGCCATTCTACCAATCAACAGTAGTAGTAACGTTTGAAGAAAAATAGCAATGCGCCAACAAAAGCAAAAATAAATGTAAAAAATGCAGGATTTTAAATATTCAAAACAAGTGGCTTTGCAAATGTTTTATGAGGAGGGAAACGCATTAAATACTTTAGTTAGGCCTGAAGGATACACAGGGTGAGTTTCAGAGAGAAATACTGAATGTAAACTTAACTTCACAGGGCACATTAACCCATTAAGACCTAAGGCTTTTCTGGAAAACTTGACGTTCACTAAAACCTTTATTACTCAGCCTCTGAAGCAGATAGAAAAATGAAATAAAAACCACCTGAGAGCTTAAATAAAGTGAATTATTTTGCTTAGCCTCGGAAATTGGTTGTGACTGGAAAAACAAGCACATCTGTCAACACTGATGAACGTTAGGAATAAAGGCTTTTATCCCTGTGAATGCAATATCTCCGTAACAACTTGAGGGAATTTCTTCAAATTTGGTCCAATCATTTGGACTCAGGGATGGACTGATTAGATTTTGGTGGTCAAAGGTCAAAGGTCAAGGTCACAGTGACCTCAGAAAACACTTTTTAGCCTTTACTCAAGACTTCGCGCAGCAATTATGTCAAAATTTCACACAAATTGTTAATATTTTATGTGATTCCGGATAAACAGGGATGTAACCTGCAACTAGTCTGAGTGACGAAGGCATACAACCGCAAAAGTGGTAATTCTAATTTTTATATTGTTTTACAGTCTATAAAACTATTATTCTTATTCCACAGGGTTGAGAGGACAACTCCACAGTTCATTCTCCATTGTAATAAAAACCTATCATGCTCTTCAATACACAGACGGAAATGAACATCAGTCCCCTTCGAGCTACAGTGGATTAAGGTGAACAACCTTTCACACCGACTCTCACTGTGAGCACAGGAGCTCCCAGGGCTGTATCCTGTCATTATGGGGTTTTAAAGAGACATTAACCAGCACTTTTACCAAGATGGTTATTTTTAATACACAGTCATTTGTTCTGCCTTTAGGCGCTTTGAATCCATCCCAGACTTAAACACTTAGCCAAGTTGGAGGATCCATTTACAATTCTATGTGTTAAACACTGTGGGTTAAAATGTGTTAAAACAACATACATAAGAATAGAAAAGAAGAATATAACAAACGAAACCTTGTGTCTTATGTAAATTTATTGAATTTGCTTTTAAAATGTAAATGTGAAGGTTCATTTGTGCAGTCAAAATAGTAGTTTGACCAATAAAAATAACAGTTGTGAAAGAGAGAAGGCAAGAGAAGTGGACTTGCATGCAATCTTCCAGACAGTCCTACATTTTCACTTGACCATCAGCAATCAGAACTATGCCACATTCCTATTCTCTTTAATTGGAAAACTGACTAATCCTACTAAATCTATACATCAATGTGATTTGCTCTCTTCTTCTAGAAAAAAGTTTGTCATATTAGAGATAATATAACTTCTTACAACAATGGATCTAGCCCCGCCTCACCCTCACACCATTTTACTGCCATGAGCACAATGTTCACATTCTCACCTGTTAACTCCAGAGATCTGGAAAAAGTAGTTCACCACATAAAGTCTTACACCTCTTCAACAGAAATTGTTCAAATCTCAAGTCTTTCATTGCTTCATTGAAAGACTGACATTTTTCCCGCTTCTCTCAAATGTGCTGAATCTCTGTTGAAGAAATATAACCTATAGGTCCATCCGTAATTATTTTATTGACTAATTTTCAATCTTGCATATCTAAGTAAAATACTTGAAAAAGTTGTATATAAACAACTGGGTGAATATCTCTCAACTCACATTATTTATGATACATACCAATCAGGTTTCAGAGTCAACCACAGCAATGAGACAGCTCTAAGGATAATCACTGACCTTAAGATTAACAGTGACTCAGAAAGGTTCGATTTTAGTATTCCTTGATTTCACTGCTCCCTCTGACACTGTTGGTCATGACATTTTAATTCAAAACCTTCATGATTCAGTGGGTTTAACAGGTCATGTTCTTAACTGGTCCTCGTCCTATTTAAAGGACAGGAGCTAGCATGTTTCAATAGGTAATTTTAAATTCATAGAAACTAAAAATTTCTCTGGGGTTCAACAAGGCTCAGTCATCGGGCCACTGCTCTTTCACTTATACACGTTTCTGCTTGGTATTATCATAAAGAAACATAATACATCCTACCATTTATATGCTGATGACACACAGTTATACATTTATACATGTCCTAAAAGTTTTTACAGCTGAATACAGAAAACACTGAGACTCTTATAATTGGTCCCAAAAGATAAAAAATTTGTTCAGCTTGGTATCACTGTCTCCAAAATACAGTGAGTCAGAAACCTTGGTATTATTGTGGATACTAATCTCAGTTTTGAAAACCACATCTCAAATCAACTCTCAGGAAACTGGTCCATGCTTTCATCTCCAGCAGGTTAGACTTCTGTAATACTTTATTTGCAGAATTATCCAAACAATCAGTAGGATAGCTCCAGGGCCCTTACACCTAGATGAAAATTTGAACTCATTACTCCAGTACTGAAATCATTCCATTAGCTCCCAGTACATTAAAGAATCACCTTCAAAATCCTTCTAATAGTCCATAAGGCTTAATGGTTTGGCTTCTAATCACGTCTCTGACTTGCTCACTGATTATAACCTGATCAGGCGGAGGTGTGCGTGTGCGCGCGTGTGTGTGTGTGTGTTGATGTTTTGGGTTTTTCATTGTTGTGCATGTGTGTAAAGCACATTGAGTTTACTTTTAATGAAATGTTCTATATAAATTAAATTGCCATTGCTACCAAGGTTGCGATTTCAATCCAGATATGTCTGCATGGGGAAGGTGAAAGAGCAGAGCTTGCCCCTCCCTCATAATCACCACTGGGGTCACTCTGAGACTTTTCTCATTTCCTACTCTGAGGTGCCTTTTTGATTTGTGTCCAGTCAGTATATTAGGTCTGCTCCTTTTATTTGTTATCGCTCCATCATTTTTTATTTTTTATTGATTTATTTTTCACACAATTAAAACATTACTAACTGAAACTGAATTCACTCCACATAAAAAATAAAAAGACCTGACTGACAATTCCATTTGTGGCAAAACACACAGAGGAAAAGCAAAAATGACTGTAAGATCATGGCTGTGTTAAAGAATAAGAGATGAAATTAAAAGATGAAATCGATATGCATGGCTTGTTTTAAAAGAAAAGAACGACAAGTAATTGATCGAATGTTTGACCGATAAAGCTGAGGGAAGGGAAGAAGAAAGGAGGAGGAAGAGAGTTAACAGGACGACTGAAAAATGAGACCAAGGGAGGAATAAGTGCAATGACTGCAACCTTGCTAAATCTTAAGAATCTTCAACCAGAGAAAGCCTGAAATAGAGAAACTAATTGCTGCAGAAATATTTTCCATTCTGGTTTCCAAGACAACTTGTGTTCACCATATTCCCCCTGAATTTGCCACAGCACTGAATATAGTTGTAAATGAATGTTGAATATATTCACTTTGTAAAGATGACAGTCTGCTGTCACATTGTGGTTGAGTTATTCTGGTGGAAAGCAATGGACGTTTGTAGCTTCATTCATGTAGAATGAGGTAAAACTCAGGAGTTGGAAGAAGAGAGCAGCAAAGAGAAGAGTGTCTAAAAGAAGAAATACAAATTATCACCTTTTGGATATTTCTCTGTGTCACCAGGATCTCAGGTTTGGGTTTATTTTTGCCTCATTCTTTCACCATCAGGCTTTTTCTTTATGCTTGTCAGTGCTGGAGGCGGAGACCTGCCTCAGTCACATTTTTCATCTCCTTAGTCTTGCCTGCTGTGAGTGCTCACCACACTCCGTTTCATTTCACTGGGTTTTAGCAGTGTGTGGTTTCCCTCAGTGTGGTTTTCAAATCCCCTAAACTGCACCAGGAGGTTTTAATTGATTACAGAGGCACAGATTTCTAATTAAATAAAAGAATCATTGCTGCAGGAAAGAAAAAGTAGTGCTTCTGAGCTGTGACATCTTGGTCAAGTGTGACTATCGCTGGGCAGCAGGGAGCTTTGGTTGTTGGCCTTCCAGTCTGACCCACAGTCAGAATTTGAATATACAGCCGCCTTGGTCATTGAGGACACAATCGGCTTGTTTGTTTTGCAGTCAGAGCAGTATCAGCTCTGATTCAGCAAATAACTCTTTAAACAAAAACATTTTTAAGGATTATGAGGGAGTCACAACCACTGTCCAAGGTGCTGATTTTGGAGCTTGTCCTGGCTGTTCACAATTGTTCTGGTCTTCTTGAGTCCTGCTGGTGCAGCCATAGTTTGCCTCGACTGATCAACCTCAACTTACCTCATCTTAACTATTTTAACTAGCTTAGTATTTGTGTGCCATGGACAATACTGTAGCAGAAGCAAACTGTGTACAGTATATCTCAATCTTCTCTGTAAATAAAGATGTATCAAATGCAATGACAACGAACAAAACACAACCCTTCATATACTTTATTAATTGTGAGGTTATTTCATCTCCTTACTGCCACTCTAAATAGAGTTTTTAAAGTGAATGGTAAAATCTTATCCACCCAATAGAGGTTTCATAAAAACTTTATTGACTACAAACTGAATTTACCACAAACTTCTTTTCTCATTTCACTTTTTTTGCCTCCATCATAAGCTTGTATCATCTTGGTACCTTCCTCTGTCCAGATATTTTTTTCACCACTTCACAGTCACAGTCAGTTCTTCTTAATTCTGGTTTGGTCCTAGCAGATCGACCACAGTTTCACCACTTGCTGATCTCTTGCAGTGTTTGCAGGACTACCAGTTGAATCCTTTCTCCAAAGCACATATCCAACTGGTAAAACATAATTTTGTAAGCACAACTTCTGCACCACTGGTGTCCCCAAATGTCTGACAGAGGAGGCAAAATCATGCATCTTGCTTTACAGAGTGTTGACAGAAAGCTGCTACATTTTGGTTGTGTATAAACCGAAATGTGAATAAACACCAGCTGCAGGGGTCTGCAGGTCTTCCTGCTCTGGCTGTGGAGGTTTGCTTTTGTGAGGAGGGAGCGGGAGGGTGTTTGTACACCAGTACACAAGAGCTGTGGCTTAGAAGAACCATCAGAGCAGGAGCTGGTGTTAGCTAACACGGACACACAGACATTTAAACAAACAAAACTGAGCTATGACAAAACACCTAACACAGACTATGTACTGTCGCACAGTGTGAGGGTGCGGCTCATCAGTGTGTTTTAATAGTTTTTGGATGACAATGGAGCTCTATGGGACTGAAAAACAAGCTTAATCAGGCTTTGGATACGCACACATAACTTGTAGGTAGGGTACACTGACTTTTAATGGGATTTGTTGGCAATAACAAAAAAATATAGAAAATCACCAGCCTTATCCTTAAACAGAGTTTGATACCAGCTGCCGCAAGTCCCACAGGATCTAGCCGCAGAGTTTATTTTCCACCTGATTAGCCAATCAGATGTTAGAGGGTACAGAAGATGCTAATGCCAAGCAACAACTGTTCCAGTCAGTCCTGCCTCTCCATATTTACAGGGGCCCTGTGGAGTCTTCTTGTAAACAAACAAAAGTTATGTTTGTATTGTGTGTATCCTTGAGGTCTAAGAAATGTGTCAAGTGCATTTCCTTCCCAAACAAACATTTGCAAAGCCAATTTTTAAAGGTCTCATACAGTAGAAAGTGAGACTTCCAAATTTTTCTATTATAAAGCAGATCTATGTGCCATATTAATACCATGGAAGTATCGAAATGCTCAATCTATCCAAACTGCAGCTGGCCTAGCTGTGCATCACCCAGAAAAGCCAATCAGAAGAAAGGCTCATTAAGATCCATGAGACCAACACAAAATTCCCTGAACTCCAGAGGGAAGTGTTAGAGAGGAGATGTAAAACTAAATTGAGATGGTTTTTGTCAATTAAAATATGGATACCAAAACTTAAAATGAAACATTGTTAGTATAAAATATGGGACCAGTGTGGTATTTTAAATCCTGTATTATTTACATCCATGTTATAGCTTACAGTCTTCTTCTTCTCTGCATTTGCTGGGGCGTGGCAGCATTTCTTGTCATGTTACGGCCACCAACAAGAACAATATAGAATATCAAAAGCTTTAAATCTCAAGATACTGATGTCCCTGACAGAATGAAACAACTTGTCTTCAACTTTGTGAAGTCAACTACATTTTTAAAGCTCAGTTAAAATGAATCACCCCAAAGGATGCAGTTCCAGACCATATTCATTTTATTGTGGACACTGAACAGCCCACAAGAGTTGAGTATTTTATCTTTTTGTGTGTGGTATTATAGGTGTTGTGAGGGCCTATGGGACCAGCTGTAACTAAGAGCTATTAATACATTTTCTGTCTACCTTATACTAAATTATATTTCTTCTGTATTGATTGTGCTCCTTGCCATCTCTTGAAATTAAATCTTACTGGGAGACTTTTCTTACTCTTATCTCCAAAGCAGCAATTTTGAACTTACATCATGTTTCATTCTGTTCTGTCTTGGGGACAAAACAATATTGTAAATAAACTTTGAACAGTCTCACATTGGCACCAACCCAACAACTTCTGTTACACTCAGTTTTCATAATCTTACATCCACTTTCTCGTTTCCTTCTGTGCTTTCTGTTAAACACTAATAAAATACTAAGCTGTGCAGTGACCTTGTCAGTGTCAGTGTGACTGTGTACAGTCATTCAGGTGGTTCAGCACAACAGCCATGTGGCCAGATTGTCACTGTTTGAAGGTTTCAGGTATAGTGTGTGTTTCCGTAAATTAAAACTCTAAATGTCAACTGTCAGACCATGTGATGTTCTTGTCCAAGATTGTTTAAGTTGCTCTCTCTCTCTCTCTCTCTCTCTCTCTCTCTCTCAAGTATCTTCCTCTGGCTGTAAGAGCGAACCTGTCTCCCAAAAAATAATATAAATATTCATACTGAATATACAGCAAATGAAAAAAGTATTTCATTAAAGCATGAGTACCGTTTCCATGGTTATGCTGAGTTGCCCTCAGGGAAAGACTTTGGTCTTGATAGAATACTGAAAAGGTCAACCATGACTTGAAGCATAAGATACATTGACTCTTTCAGTAAACTTTAATCTAGCCATAACCTTAAAGCTGCACTATTTTCTTTATTTCCTCCACTTGGGGACAGCAAAACAAACACAACACTGACATGTTATCTGTCACCCTATAAATATCTTACGTTGAATGTGATGTTCACCAGCTGGCTGCTAACTTTCTTGGTCTGCTGTTTGGTGCTGGGCAGGAAGTGGAGTATCTTTTATGAAGAAATCTACCCTCAGCTGCTAGAAATTTTTATTTGTTTTTTTGTTTTTTTGTTTATTTGATAAGGACAATGCATGTTAATGAACATCAGTGCAAAATACACAGTGTAAACATGCTATACCGTAGCAAAAATGATTATTTACATCCGTAGTCACTAGGCAGGTAACATAAAACAAAAAAACATTACAAGTGACAATACAGTACTACAAATATAAAATACATAAAATAAAAGGATAAATACATTTTGCTGCATATTAGTAAGGAGGCTTCTCTGACATCTTTAGCACATGTAAAAAAAATTACAGCATCGTCAGCATACATTTGAATGTTCATATCTAGACATACACTAGGTAAGTTATTGATATAAAGTGTAAATAATACTGGTCCAAGAAAAGAACCTTGTGGGACCCCTGCAGGAAAGTCAATGTACGGGGATTTGGTGCAATCAACATACACACATTGCTTTCAATTTGACAGATATGATTTCATCCATAGGATAGCTTCTTCAGAAAAATTTAAATGTGTTAATTTGGAGAAAAGAAATAAGGTTATGAGACTGAACAAAACCAGCAAATGTCCAGGCTGTAAAACCAAAGCATTAAAAAGAAGCTAAAATGTTCACTACAGCTGAAAACTATGTGGTTCACTACACAAACATAATAACAAAGCAACTTGAACCTTGGTCATTCGTGTTGACATCCTGAGCTTTGTATGCCTGACCATCCTGACCTCTTCCCCATAACGAATCTGTGACTCATCTCCTCATTGTAATGAACAAACAAATAATTATAACTACATCTAATGTGTTTTGTACCCACAGATATGCACAACCTGCTGTCCTAATGTGTTCATCTATACCCTGCCAGCAGCTACAGTCCTAACCCTGCCTAAGGCAACCTCCTAACTTCAGGTTAGAGGACTGAATACTGCAGTCTCCAATAGTGTGAGGGATGACAGCGCACTCCCATTAGTCAACTGAGGGAACTTTTCCAAGCTAAACACAGTGGCTAAACATTCCTATTCACTCCTTTCTGTGTATTCACACTCTGGCCTGAAAGGTTTGCAATCTTGCGTCTGTGCAGCTCCTACTTCCATGTCTATAATGTAACTTTAATCTATCCATTAAAGGTTTTGCTATATTGTCTTTCAGCCAAACAAATGTTTTCCCATCCATCTCCACCCAGGCCAACATATTTTCTCGGTAACCTGCACTCAAAACATGAATCAGATCTTTGACAAATTTGACAACCAGCTCCCTGCATTCTTTTCACATCTGTCTTGGCAGCTTGTTGACAGCACTTACCTTCTCGGGGTTTGTTTTCACCCCCTGTGCTGTAAGCAGGTGTCCAATGTGGGGCACTTCTGACACAGCGAGGAACTCGTCAGCTTTCAGCTCGTTGTTATTTCCCTGCGTGTATTCAGGATGCATCATCCCTGTTGGACTACTTCAATGCTCCACCATCATCTGGAATCAACACATCACCTGCAATTACACATGTCAGGTAAGCCCTCTGGCACATGAGTCAACTTGCTTTGATAAATTTCCCGTGGAAAGCTGATTCCCAGAAGGCATTGTAAGCCACAATAATCTGCCGGTGTGGAGAACATGATTGGATGGCTTGATTCCTCTGCTAATTTAATATGGCAGAGACAATATTTAACATCACAGGCTGTGAACACATGGCAGATCAGAGAAGATGACATCAATAGTGTGCAGAGGGAAGGAGAGGCTTCAGATCCACATATTAAATCCTTGATCTGTAACATGGTTTACCTGCAGAAAACAAACACTGATGCAGTTTGTGCAGCTTTGATATTCTTCACTTTAATTTGTGCTCATGAGTTACTGTTGTATCCTGATAAAAATATATAACTTACAGGACTTCTAGGCCTCCATACATCAACAGAGAGAGAGAGAGAGAGAGAGAGAGAGAGAGAGAGAGAGACCTTATGGTTAGCTTTGCTAATGTTACAGAAAGAGTTTACTATCTTTAAGTGTTCAAAATGGCAACTGTGACATTTGCAGTGTCTCCATAATAACTGGCTTTTTAAATCATATTCTAAGAGCATAGCCTTAAACTTAACATTTGAAGGATATTTAAACCTGCATTAACTTATAATTTGGCCAACTGGGGGCAACACATATGAGCTGATGCATTATCAGCTTTTAAGTTGATATAGTATATACTTATACTTGTTAGATAAACATTTACATTTCGAACACATAAAGAACAACATCAGCATTCATTTGGAGTCGTGTTTCTGGCCACCTGATGGATGTAATATTCACTTCCCTTTTTGTTCTTTTTTCCACCAACTCATGAAAAAAATATCTTTATCTCTCTAGCTGCTAAGTCCTCTATCTCCACATAGATCCAGAGGACTGGTGTGATCTCTCATTATTCTCTTTCACACCTGAAAGCCGAAGGATTGTGTAACCTGGATATTAGACATATTTTAATTTTCACTTCGAAAACTAGTCAGGACTTTTCCCTTCACACCTCTGACATAAAACTATGCCTAGATGGTGCAACAGGTGTTAATTCTTCGCAGGGTTTAAGGCGCATTATATATCCAGCTTAGTCTTACAACCAGGGGTGTACATCCAGTTGGTGCAATGGGCCCCCAGATTTAACTCTAAATAAATATCAAACCTGTTTGATGTTATCAGGGAGGCCCCAATGAGTCTGTGAGCAGTGCGGGAGGTTTAAGACTGGATTTGATTTGCTACAATACCAAATAATCTGGGCTGAACATCAGTACCAACCAAATTCCCAGACCAGATTTCTCCTCTTGATTGTTAGGAGAGGAGCATCAAGGATAAACTGGCCCAAAACTCCTGTGGTCTGAGCCCAGAATTAACTACAACAGCTGCTATGAGAAGTATTCCCCTTGTGTGAAAAACATTTGGCTTGAAGTGAAATACACTGCTATTCCAAAATAGATGGATGACTTAATTATCAACAAAAATAATAATTAAGTGAGACAGTTGTTGTCATGACACAAGGTCTTTTAGTAATGACTCCATAGTTAGAAGACGAGGAGCTGCTAAATAAAATGGGTGTTCTAGCTGTTGCCAGTAACAAACTCAGTGGATATATTTCTCCCTGCTTTCATCACCAACTGATTGTTGATTAGGTGGATGAGAAAAAGACAGTCGATATGAAACCCTGGTTTTCCTTCACTGAGTGAAAACAGGTAGAGAATTAGTGATTCAAACTAATTGAGTTCTTCTCCCACAGCGGCCAATAGGTGAACTTGTTGTTTCAGAAAAACACCTGCTTTTTGACTAAAAATAAAAGGAGATCTTAAAATCTTTTTGTGGCTCATTAAAAGCATTGTAAATGAGTCATGACTGACTTTTCAGTATGGTGTGTGTGTGCATGTTCCCAAGCAACAAGGTGTAAACAAAGAAACACAAAGAGTCAGTAGTGCATCACTTCACTGTTTGCCAGTGTTTTAAAACATAAAAAGAAGAAAGCAGGTGACCACAGCAAAAACCAACCAGACTGATGAGCATTACAAGTAAGAGGGATCGAGTAAGATCAGCAGAGGGTCACTAGGCCAACAAACAAAGTGACACATGGAAGTGTAAAGCCTCTTTTCCACTGGTCAAATATCCAGCTAAGACCCGCTAACATTTGGGCTTTTGACGGCAGCGGAAAAGGCTACAATCGGTATTTACACCCAGGTGAAATGACTCTGCAGTAGACCCGGGAATTTATCGTCTCCGGCTTCGATCAGCATTGGTGTAAACACAGCACCCGGGTGAACACGTTCGTTTTCACCCCTTTTCCTGCTGTAAGATCTTTAAGAGCACAGACGCTGTGACAGACACCTGTCACCTGTTCAGCATGATGCTGTACCAGAAACACAGTGGGAGTGAGCTGCAACCCCGAAAATAAGTTTTAAAAACACAATCAGCTCCAACACCTTTACAGGAGCATCAACCCGGGAATGAGACATGATGGATCCGTGGCTAGCAACTCACTCTTTCTCTCCTGCGTCTGTGTGTGTGTGTGCTCTGTAAGTGCATGTGTTGACAGCGCTCCTTGCAGCTGTGTGTGTCCTCAGTCCAAACAGAAAGCAAAAGGGGTCAATCGGCTTTTAAAAAACTTGCTTATACCCGCTAATTTTGGTGTAAAAAGGGTATAACATGAGGGAAAGAAGCAAAGCAACAGCTGTGATAACAACTTGTGGCAGCAGATGTTGCTGTTGCTGCTGTTCATCAAAGTTATTTCATGTAAGATTCTTATTGAACATGTTTTCAGTGGAAGTGTTCGGGGACAGAACTCACTGTCCCTACAGTCTGAGTAAATCAAATCAAGTGGGTATCTTCCAAAGTTAAAGCCTTTTTAGTTCCAACTTCCCCCTTTGTGTTTCTCCAGACAGTGTTTCTGAGTGTTTCTCTGTTGTTCTGTGGTGGATAGTCGATAGTCGAGGGAATTTTGTACCAAAAAAGAGATCACTAGTGGTCACGGCGAGCCGCATGTGGAGATGCATTCTAATGGCAGGTGTGAACTGACGTACTTAGAGCTGACCCCTTGTGATTACCTGAGAGGAGTGTTACTGCCCGGTCTGAACAGGGCCTAAGGGTCGATCGCTCTGACCACATTCGGAGGCGGTCTGAGCCGCATGTGGCCACATTCTTTTAGCAGTGTAAACACAAATGCGTCTCCTCTCAAGGACCACTTCCTCAACCGATGCCCTCTGTCACAGTCTAATTAGTTCATCCATGATAAACCATGATTTTATTATTTCAAATGGCTAAAACCTTGTTTCACCGTAGTGTTGTACGCAATGCAATGATTTGCTCAACCCCTCCTTACCTCTCTCCCTTACATTTCCAAGTAGTGAAGTTGCTACTCGGTGCTGTAGTTCAGCTGGAGAGAAAAACTAAACACTGCTCACCCGCTGGCCACCGTGTCGAGCCTCTGCCACCTAGTGGCTACTATAGAGAAGAGCAGGTCAGGTAGTGGATACAAAGCAATGCAAAGGAGCAAATAAAAGGGAAAAGGAGAGACTGTGTCTGTAACTTGTGACGAATTTCAACCTATTCTCTAATTTGACTCAATAAAGCTTCACAAACCATTCAGATGCAGGAGCTGATGACACTGCTCAGGCCAGACGAAGCAACTGTGTTTATATAAAATACTGCACAAGTGAAAAGATAAAAGTAAAAATTCTCCTTTTGAAAATATGAGGCCTTTAGTTTTCCTCATGAAAACTGCTCATCACCAATGAGATGCCAGGTTTCAACCAAATACATGGAGCAATTTAACTCCATGGTTTCTCATCAGAGAGAGGAAATAAAGACTGAAGAGTCGTGACACACACACACACACACACACACACACACACACACACACACACACACACACACACACACACACGCAGGATGAAAGAGAATGATTTGATGTGGTGTAAAGTCGACTTTCCGAATGACTCACTTTTTTTCTCTTCTCTCTGAGTGTTACTGTTGGTGCACATTTCAAGGCCACAAGATGTGAGCGTTTTGCTTCATTGTTAAATTTACAAAAAATATATTTTTTTATGCATGTTACTGGTGAAAGAGCCACAAAACCAGTGCTGCATCTTTCTGTGCTACGGATGTTGCTGTAGGTTTAAAATCTGATATCTCTGTTGTGATGGATTTTTCCATGTACAATTGTTAAATGTCAGAAGGATTTATTTTGATAGGATGCCTCAAAGCTGGAATTTGGATTTCCCCTATTGTCATGATCTTGATTAGAGCCATAAAATCCAAATTTAGCTTATCAGATTAAATATGCAGACATACTTTAAAGGCTCTGCACACCCACACAGTTGTTTTCAATTATTCTGGCTGATTAGACTCCTAGTCAGGTAGAAGCTGAAGGGAGCAATGCTGGGAATTATGTGACGCACTAATACTCTGTGCACTAATAAAAAATGATCAACCTCAGTTTGTATATGCCCCTGCAGTCCTGAGAAGGTCTAATCGAGCAACTCAAGTGAAACTACTTGTATGGGTGGAGCATTATCTCCTTAATGGTACAATCATTCTCAACACTATTAACTTCCTGAAGAAAAATAATTCATTTATAATGGCTTTCAAGAAAAAAGTTGGATTATTTTTCTATTGATTATTCTTGATTTGTTTATCTAGCAGTCGTTAGAGTTAGTGGTGCTTTAAAGAACAGTTCAACATTCAGGAAGTTTTGCTTATTTGTCTTATTTTTTTAAGGGGTGAAATGAAAAAATCTATTTCAATCTTATGTCTGTGCCATCAGTGCAAATCCATCCAGCCTTTTTAAAATAGCCTACCACTACCACAAAAGCTCGCAATTAATTCACTGTATCAAACAGAAATGTAATAATGACAAGTTGTCCCAGCGATGAGTGACGGGAGAGCCAGAACTAACAACAAACATATCTTCTTATGGATATCTATGCAACATATCTTCTATATATCTTTAACTTAAATAACCAAAACAGTTTTTACTTTGATGGAAACAGGGTGTTTGTGAAGGATCCCATTACTCATAATGACAATTTAATTGAATGAATATGTCATCATGGCCATCAATGCACAGACATTAGATTGATATTGATCTTACGCTCAGAGAAAAAGAAAAAAAAAAGATCCAAAATGAATGAATTACACTTTTTAAGGCATTGCACTGTCCAGTCAGCCCAGCTGGTTGGTTGCCATTTGGTCTGGGTCATCCGATTTACAGATTCTCAGTTACTCAGCAAGTTTTCATTTCACTTTACTCCCACAGGTTCAGGTTCTGGTCTCCCCGTCGTTTCCACCTCATTATTCTCGAACACACACCTCTTTGTGCTGCACTAAATCTAATAATTCGAAAAATCTGCCCGTCTCCGGCAGGTGTCCCATACCGTATTATTTTCCTGCCTTTCCCCGCCTCTGCGAGACGATACTTGACATTAAAAAGTTTGAGGACCCCTTAATCCTGCAGCCTTCCAGTTCACACTCCGTCGACCTGATTACCCATTCAGTGTGAAATGACATTCTGAAAAACGCCTGAGCTCTGACAGGTGGTTCTTTGTCATCATTATTCCACCGTAACACCCCCTCAGTCCCGCTTTACTGTGCTGTGCTGCTGCTCCTGACAGCTCTGCACCTATATAAAGGCACAAGTGCTCAAGCTCAGAGGAGCAGATGCAAGCACACACACACACACACACACACACACACACACACACACACACATATACTGAGCAGAATTGTACAAATGTGAGGGCGAGGTCTTAATCACTGGAGCAATTAGCAAGGGAGTCAAGGAGTTCAGAATAATAAACAAACACAAACAGAGATCACAATCACACATTAACACACACACACACACAGCGTGAGGAGGCACCTGAGAAAGAAACAAAATTAGGTATTGACTGGTTGTCAGAGAGGCATCATTCATCCGCAGCAGGATGACACAACGCACAGAGGAATCAATCAGGAGGAGAAGGAGAGGGGGAATACATTTAGGTGGAGCAAAGGCCAAACAGATGACTGTTGTGCATCGGTAACTAAGCTGCTGCTGATGCTGAGATAAAGTGAACGACAAAAAGAGCTTCGGATTCAGATGCATCGCATTCTCTCGCACGTAACCTTCCCCTTGTTTCTTCACCTCTAAAACTCTGTTACATATATCTAACTGTTAATCTATTTTTGATTATTTCAGGATTTCATATTTAATAGTATAATTCTTAACATGCTAAATAAATGTGAGGCAAAATATTTTCACTGATCATAAGAGGAAAATATTCACAACGGATTTTATTTCTTTCCTCACAATGTCTTGTCACATGTAGTGACGACAGCATTATTTAACTTTTTTTACCGTTACGTTTAGGAGCTGAAAACACTTGGTTAAGATTAGGGAGAGATCATGATCTTGTTTTAGACTAATACAAAATACCAGTCACTTCAAGTACGAGAAACAATGTGTTGACTTCACTTACTTATTTTATCTGTGTCACAGTTATGAGGGGTTGTCAGGGTTTGAGGGGTAAGTAGGACCCAACACTTGGGAGACGGTGCAGACAGGTTTATTAAACTTAAAGCTTTCACACAACACTGGTGGAAAGAAACATTTACAATACCCAAAAGTAACTACTTACAAAAACTCAAAATCCAAACAGGCAAAACCAACTGAAAAGGAAACCGAAGCACAAGGGTTATACAAGGAACAGCAGGCCAAAACATGAGAAGCACAGGGGATGACAACAGGAGACATGCACAGACTAAGGACAAACCCAGAGATCAACAGAGAGACAACAGACGAACCGACTCAGACAAAGGGAAGCACAAAGACTATATAGACAAGGGAGGCAAGGGTGATTGAACACAGGTGAAACACATTAGGGCGGGGCAGACAATCACCACACAGACACAGGACCAAGACAGGAAGCAAAATACTGACACAAGGAAATAGGCTTCCATATCTTGACTACTTTCACATTCTCAACACTTTTATGAAACACAGTGTGAGGAATTGAGATAAGGCTCTGATGGGAGTGAAGGAGTCCGTCAGAATGCATTTCAATACGGCCCCTATTTGTCATTTTTATTATCCGGAGGGGACTGTACTTCAGGTTTCACCTGAAGGTGAGCAGATGATTCTGTGCTTGTTAGAATCTATTTTGCAGTCGCCGCCTCACACCCTCAAGAGCAAACAAACAAGCAAATAAATAAATAAGTAAAAATAAGAGAACACCTTGAGGTGATCCATCATTGTTAGGTTGGAACAGTGAGTGCTCAGCTTGTCGTAGGTAGAAAGCAAAGGTTCAATCTCCAACACTTTATACTTGCATGCATACAAATGTTGTTTCATAACATCTGAAGGCATGACATGAATGTTTTCCACAGTCCTGGATGGTGTCAATAAGTTTTATAAAGAAGCTTGGCTCAGAATGTTACTATGTCTGTGTATATGTGACTATAAGATACATTATGGACACTGATGACTTATATTCAGGTAAAAGCCATGAAATGAAAACTAAGTTCATCACAAAAGAGGAGAAAGAGATAAAGATAGGCATGGTTAGTTATACTAGGGCAAGAACCACTAATGTCAAACTTTTTTACTATTAGAAGCAGTTAATGTACATGTAGGGAAGAACCATGTTTCATGATCAATGAATAAATGCATCATCAATAGGTTATTTCCAAATACATTTTAGATTCTGAGTGATTTACCTAAGCATTTTTTACTGTACTTGATCACATGTATTTTAAAAGACAAGACAGTTTTGTAAATAACAAAATGTTTATAATGTGAATTCTGCACACACAAGCAGCAGAGAAGGAAAGATGCACTGAGAAGAGCGCTGCCCAGAATGTGATCTAGTGTGAGCTAATGTTTAATATTGATCCTATTGGTGCTAGTGTCAACACTCAAAACAGAATACTGATCAGCACGTACCTACTTTTTACATTAAGTGTGGGTTTATATGAGTTGGATGGATGTTGTGTGTATTTTAAGACAATGGCTGGAGAAGGGTTTGAAAATGGACAATGTTGAAATGACTTTTTGAAATAGCAATCAACATTGTAAAAATAATCAGTCATGTTCAAAATGAAATGATAATATCAGAACTATATAACTACAACTACCCAAACAAACTAAAAGTATATAATCTAGAGGGAATTGTGAAACCATGCCAACACCACTGCCATGAAACGGATGTGGCCCCTCATGATGATGACTCACATCAACCAAGTTTTCAAATGATTCATCTGTCCTTAGAGCTTATATTCTGTACATGGGTATGTCATGCATCTGTATTTTCCAGGCTGCACACATTTGTCACAGCCGTGGTTGGCATCATGGTTCTTTGTGTTTTCAACAAATGACCTGGCTGGTGTGTCACGCATGACTGCATCCAACTTCAGCTTCAGTTTCTTCCCCTCAAACTCAAAACCCTTTTCAAGCTCTTCTAACTCAGAAACAAAATCTCCAAGGAACTCTTTTGCTGAGCTGGGTTTCTTTGGTCCGCAGAGCAAGCCGATAACACTCAGTAGCAGGTCTAGGAATGGACCACAGTTGCAAACTAGAGCTTTTGAACAAATGTTATATAAATGAATACCAAAATAGCAGTACCATCCCCCAGCCCTTTCCTGAATTGAGTATTTGTCTTAGTCCTTAGGAAGGTACTATCATCCTTTGGAAGATCGGGATGGCAAATGTAAAGTATGGCCAACAGTGGAAACTCTGGTTTAAGATGGAGCAGCTGACCAGAAAAATGCGGCAATCAACCGAGACAATCAAATCTTTTAGATACAATTATATTTATTCACACTGATCACAACCTCTCCAGAGGGCAGATTATAGCACTTTCTGCCTGGGCAATCACATCAAGTGATCACAGCTGTGTCTGTGTGTGTGTGTGTGTGTGTGTGTGTGATTGATGACACCTGGGAGCTTCTGGGCTTTGGAAAGACAAACTGAAACTTTTAAGGTGTTCAACAGCCTAAGATGCATGTTTTCTGGTCTGACAGGGAAGCTCTGTGTGCGCTGTGCAGCTCAGCCCCAGTAGTCATCAGTATAGATTGTGAGTGAAGCTGCTGCAGTCATGTGTACTGGGCTCCAACTTGCAAGGTAACCCATTCAAATTTGAAAGTGACCTCCAAAATCTGCAACAGTGCTTTTCTGAGATGTCTTAAGTTTTAAGTTATTTTTAGGCAAATCTCTGTGTATATGGATCTCTCTTAATACAATATGATATTAAGTGTTTTATTTGTAATTGCTTCACAGTATATTACTAGTTTGCTTGTTGAGTGGGCTGGACTCCTCCTCAGCTTTTCCAAGAGGTAAGCATGACTCATATATTGCTGCATTTAATACACTAAAATGATAATGTTATTGGAAATGGCTTAAATCTTAAAATCTGTTTAAAATGTGGGGATTTTTTTTCCTTTTTTTTTTTTTAAATCTATGTCTGGTTGTTTCTTTTCATAATAATAAATACTGCTAATCATTATGAAGGTTACACTAGTCATTGTGAACAGCCAGCCCTGTTCTTCATGTGAAATAAAGAACTGACTCTTTTTAAACTGAGATTTAAAAGGAAAGCTAATCTGAACCGACTGTCCATTGACTGAAGGGTTGATACAACTTGATGTCCAAGTTTATTCAGTTAACATGAATTTACAGTTTCATAAATCATAAAATGATTATCTTTACAACATTGTGATGACTCAACTAGATAGTTTTGTAGAAAATGAATTGCAATTAAGTTGTGCATTAATATTTAATTTGTTTTTTGATCATTACAAAATAACAGTGTTGCTAATGAGTTCATTTACAGCTTCCATTGTTCACACATGGTTAAGTGGTTTAAAGACAAATATTGTGTGAGCAGAGGAAGAGCTGAAGTACAAGGTCTAAATGCAATTATTAGTTTCAAAGTTTGTGGGGTGTAGTATTCATGTAAGCAACAGTGACACCAGGCACCATGTGGTGTATATATTAGCTGCTTGTTCACTCTCATCTGTCTATTATTTTTGACATAATTATCTGTTCTCTCACAGCCAGAAGTGTTTATCCTGAAGCATGGCAGGGTATAAAGGAGAAACAACAGGGGGGCTATAACTCTGGGAATCGTCGCCCTCTCCAGTACATCCAGGCTCTGAGGCAGGCCCACAGAAAGCTACAGCCCAATGTCCTTGATCAGCTTCAGGCCAAAAGCTGGCAAAAGCCTCAGGAAAGTTCTTTGAGCTATTCCCAGTCACAAAATCAACCCGGTGTGTACCATGAAACCCAGAACCCAAAGCACCCCAGCCTACCCCAGACTCCACCACAGAGAAACCATCCAGTGACCAAGCCCAGAAGCTTTGAATTCAGTCTAAAGGTTCCTTTTATCAGTTCCCTGGGCCAAAACAAAGAAACCAGTCAGACCACTAAAGGCTCTGCAGGTGGGAGTGATGGCGCTGGTCACTATTCTCAATTATACAGGCCAACCAGCGTTCAGATCCACAGCAGTTTCAACAGCCCCTCTGGTTCAAATGGATCCACAAATGCAGGAAAAAATGTCCATGACGTTTCCAGGCCAATCTTTCAATTTAGTTTATCTGTTCCCATTCCAGCTACTACTCAATCTCCAAAACCCTCCAGCAGTAACAGTGGTTATTTTACAAATATAAAAAGACCAGGAACTTCTGGTTTTGTTCAGAGCAGTTACACAGAGCCACCAAAACCACAATCTAGTTCAACCCAGAGTGAATCGGAATGGATTTTGCAACAACAAATGGAAAACCAGCTTTATAAGCCAATTCATACAAAACATAGTGATAGCAAATCAGTTAACTTTTCACCTGGTTATGCTAGCCAGCCAATTGAACAAATCAGCCAGAGTAAAATCCCCACCGAACAGCGTCAGGTATTTGGAAAGCTAGTTGAAACTCCTTCCCTGCCAATCTATCACTATCCTCAACAATCTGACAATGTTTACAGCGGATACTACACCGCCCAGGTAAATCCCACTAGAGCTGACTACGGGAAAAGGCAAAGTGGTCAAACGGGTTCATATAACCCAACAAATGCCCATCTTGCTTTGTCTCCATCGCAATATGAAAGGGCTCCAAGTGGATATCACAGTGCTGGTCAGGTCAAACCCAGTGGCAACAACTATGGACAACAGCAAACCTGGCAGCCAGTTGCCACTCAACCTACCTTTGCTTCTGATGGTCACAGACAGAATGTAAAGACTGTATCTCATTCAAGTCCAGTCTACCCTTCATCTCCACCTATTGCTCCATACCAATATGAACTTCCATCATTCAGTTATAACAGGGAGATTGCTACCAACACTGATTATGCAACAGGCAACATGGCACAGATGGGGCCAACACATTTCTCTTCATCTTCTCATCAGTACAGCAGAGGTCAGACTGCACAAGATGCATTATCCCATACTTATCACTCTGCTTCTCATTCTTTGCCAAATTTCCAGGATCTGTCAACTCAGTATCAAACCCAAATGAGACTCCCTGGACAGGACACTGGCAGAGGACAAATTAAGGGAAATCCCAGTTACACAAAGCTTTTTGTTGATGTGGAAGATGTGACAGATGGAGGCCATAGACAGAACCACTTTGCAGCTCCAACAACCCACTATGATGGTTACTCTGGACAGAAAATGGGGGAAACGCTTATTGGCAATCCCAAGCTTCAGTCTCTGATTTCAGTGAACCAAGGCCAACTCAGTGGGGTGCTTAGCTCAACTAGTGAAACTTACCCAAGAAAGAAACCTCATTCTTACATACCCATCTCCAACCAAGGTCCTAGCATGGACGGTGGAGTAGGCTATTATGCGTCTTATCCTCAAAAGCAAATGCAAACTGAGCAGTTGCAGAATTTTGGTTCTGTTCTTGGACAGGTTAACAAGGCTCCACACGTGGGAGCAGACGCAGGCTCTTTTCCAACAAACTTTGGCCAAGAACAAATGATCTACACCATGACAGATACTTTTAGCCTCAGTAACGGATATCCTGTTGGCCAAATGCAACTACAGCAGCCTACAAGTGATCAGAGAACTGAGAACTACTATGCTATGTCTGTTGATGGGGTAAATCCGTCAAATACGTACAGCCAAACACAAGGTCTCGCATCTTCTGGAGGTTGGGCACAAATGGATCATGCTGCTCCTGAGCAAATGTCAAACGCAAACTTTGCACCATCTGTTTCTACCTATCAGTATTGAATCCATCCATCCAATACCTGTTCTGCATCTGAATGCATCATCTTAAGGGAGAGCAATGACCAGGTTTCCACCCCAATCACCCAATATGACCCAAAACCCTCTTCATTGTATCCTACTTCTAAGGGCTCTCAAGTAAGTCATTGTTGTTTGGCACTATAACACCCTTTGTCAGATTTCTCAACAGGTTTATCCAAAACTATCCAATCCTCCATCCAAGACTGACAGTTATGGGAAACCACTTAAGTCTTTCCAGCATGCAACCAAGACTGTAGGTTCAACAGGGAGTATTGTTCTGTTCAATAGCCCTGTCAACCTCAATCTGTACAGACTTGTACATCTATGCACATACAAATGTCCAGTTCCCATCAAAGCATTTGTGCCTATGGAGAGCACAGTGAAGGGTACAATTCTTCCAAAAACCCATGGCCCAGGACGGCACACAGAGTTCCAGAGGATTTACTATGGTTTCTTTGAGACAAAGGGATCGACTGATATCTGTACGTACAGCAGCCCTTGATGCCTTCGTGGTGAAGCAGATGAGCCACTGGGAAAGGTAGCACGGAGTTATACTGATCCATCTTGATTTTGATATGCAAATTTTAGTAAAACCTCATGGTTCATAACTAACTTAAAACTTTTCTTTCTTACAGGGTGTGCAGTCTGAACTGTGGCAGAGCATTGAGAATATTCTACAGCCAACTTATTTCCATTAAAAGTGTCCCAAGTCTGTCCATGTGCTTTGATTCTTTGGATTGCCGGGTGTTTGAAGGAATAGATCACCACTTTGGGAAATATATTAATAGCTTTTTGTAAGAGTTAGATGAGAGGATCAATGCCACTTTGAAACAGCTAGCCTGGCTCTGTTCAAAGGTTTTTAGAAAAAAAAAAAAAATCCATCTACCAGCACCTCTGTTGTTCATAGATTAACTGTTTGCTTTTTGTTCAATCTATACAAGACTGTGTAAGAAGAACAACAAGCTGGGGCTTTACAGGGGGTTATGTGTGAAGAAGTCATTGTGTATTGCTCCAGCATGTAACCCCCAGTAAAACCAATCATTTTACACTTCAGATTTAACAAACTAGATGCAATGTGATGTTGAGCTTTATTTTGAACTTCGGACAAAGCCAGGTAAGCTTTGTACCCCTTGTGTGACATCTTTGTGTTAAGCTAAGCCAACGAACTAAACCAATGTGTCCTGACTCCAGTTAGATATTTACTATAGAGACGGATCAATCTGCTCAGCAAGAAAGTGAGGAAGTGTATGTCCCCAAAAAGTCAAACTATTCTTTTACTCTATACAACCCTAAAACTTTTTTTTTTTCCCCATAATGTCACAAACGGTATTTCAAGCTTCAATCATGTCTTGGCAAAATCCTTTCCAAATATTTTTGATCTTTATCAGCAAGGAACATTTATTTGGGTTACACCATCTTATTGTCAAACCTGTCATAACTTGCTTGTGATGCACATGGGATTAAAGTGTACAGCATTACTTGGTAGGAACTTGTAGATAGCAGAGGTGCATGTTCAAAAGAATTGGTGATCAAAGGAATTCCAGCTGATGGAGGCAGTCTCATGGG
Organism: Seriola lalandi dorsalis; assembly: GCF_002814215.2. NCBI lineage: Eukaryota > Metazoa > Chordata > Actinopteri > Carangiformes > Carangidae > Seriola > Seriola lalandi. The sequence goes on from NW_019525018.1 coordinate 352,799, forward strand.
AGAGGTGTGATCACTTCAAAGGTTTCAGCTACATGTTGGTTGGATCGTTGCCATTACATGTTTGCTGAAGTTGCCTCATGCAAAGTGTGCACATAAACAAGTGTGGCTGCAATCTTTCTTTTTGATGGATATTGACGTGAACCTGGTGTAGCATTAGTCCACAGCTGCTCAGACACTCCTCAGCCTGAGCACCAAATTGGTCACTTGGTTCATCAAAAAACAGCTCATTATTTTTCTGATTTTTGTATCGTACCCCAACGACAAAACAGCTGGTTTGACCAGTGTTAATTAGTATCTCAGAGGTGCTCAGTGGAAGGCTGTGCTCTGTATGAGTAAATATATTTCAGCAAAATGCAAAAAATTCCAACTCAATGGCCAAAAGGCATCTTCTTTGTCAGCTCAACCATTTAACTCATAGCTGGAATTCACCAGTATGTCAAAAAGCATTTTTACCATTTCAAGGTTAAAAAAAAAAAAAGCCCATACTGTAGGATCTTTGTGGGTTTTGTTATAAGGCAACCTAATGTGTTCTACCTTCACCAGAAAATAGTTTTTGGAAAAAATTTATTGTGCTAGGGTGGTGGCATCAGTGTTGTGGGAAATGGCATTCTTAAAACTCAGCAAATAAAAGAAACATAACTACGGGAAGGACTTTGTACTCATGTGAATTAACCCTTTTTGGAAGGTCTGTTGTATCACATGAAATTGCAACTTGAAGCTCCTAGAAAACTGTAACATCTTGGAAAATAGTGTGTCATCAGCTGTAACCTCCTGCTGCACTTGTGGGTGTTCAGTGAACCCAGTTTTACATTTTCAGAACACATAAAAGAAGAATGAATTAACTCTTCAATCAAAGTTGAGTCAACTCTCAGCAGGGGAACTTACGTTTTTACTGTGAACAATCTTAAAATGAGCCGAAGTAAAAGTGGTACTTAATCAGTTCTCCTCTCTCAAGCGCCATGGATTACATTGAAACAGTTTCTCTTTCTTCACTAATTTGTGCTTTTATACCAGTGTTGCATGCTGGTTTGTGACTGTACAGCTCAGTGGAGTCACTGCCTGCAGATTTACACTCAGATCAAACGGTAAAACAGCGGGCGTCCTCTCTCATCTCATCAGGTGATCTGAGATCTGTTTTTGAACTGAAAACCAGCAGAATCCTCCGCCCTGAAGAGGTGTTGTTGAACTGTAGCTGACACCTATTGTGCTTTGATTCACTGTTGGAAAACCCCCTTCTGTTGACTTTCATCTAGTTAAAAGCTGTTTCGTTTGTTTTGGTGGGGGAAATAAATCAATTCAAATCAAATTATTCCTTTTGAAAACCACCTGTATTGCTCATTGTTTTCCAGGGTTGAACAATAAGTCGTGTATGCATTTCAAAATAGTTTCAAATAGTTACACTCCAAACTCCAAACTTGATCACAAGTAGGAAGTAAAGCCCTATTTGATTATGTTGTAACCTGCTCAAAGGTAACATTTGGTCAAGAACAGGTCTTATATACAGTTCAGGAAGTGGCTGAGTTTAGCATGAGAGAGTTTCCACAGTGTTCAGGCTGGTTGGCCCTGGCCCTTAAGAGACTCCTGGGGCCAAAAACAGAGAGAGTGCTGCTCACGTTCCTGAGTGTGAAGGACTCACCAGTCTGAGGTTCAACTTGATCCTGTCTTTGTTTGTATCCTCTCGACGGGGCCTTGAAGGAGCCCTGGGAAGGGAGGTTCATTAAGAGCACTGCTGTCCTTCAGCCTCGAGCCCCAGAGATGAGCCTTGGTGGGGAAGCCAACCCTCCACATACCTTAAATACCTGATTCAAGGCCATTTATTCTAGCTGTGAAGGTTGTTTTGCACAGAATGTGTAAATTGATCGCATATCAACACCATGGAGGGGAAACCATTTTTAATGTGGCTATTTTTTATTTTATATTTTTTCATTCTTGCATTTTATCATAATTTTTATGTTTAATCTTACTTTCTTTTGTATTAATTTCTTGATTGGTGTAGGTGTGAATTTCCATATTCTGCTCACAAATACATATTAGAGCTGACAGGGTAAAGGGGCTCTAGCCACAGTTAGGCCAGACTTGCACATGACTCCCCTGCAGACATACAGATTGGTGACAAACTGAAATAAAAACAACTAGAGGGACACTGAGAGCACGCACCTCCACAAGGCGTGTCAAACAACATGCACCAGACTTCAGAGAAAAAAATTAAAATTCAAAGCAGATGGTCTGGATCTGCCCCAAAATTGTATAGACTCTTCCCTCCACCAAGTTTGGTACAAATTGGTTCTGTATATTCTGCATAATCCTGATGAAAAAACAAAATGCCCTAAAAAAATTGAAATTAAAAAGGGTCGAACACTGCTATGAATAATTAAACCACTGCTCACTCCACTATCAGCTCTAAGCATCTTTCTCTAAATTCTCTGTGAGACACTTGTTTGTAAGTTTCTCCTTAATTTGTCACCGATCTGAGAACAGTATATAAACAGCAATACTTTTTTTTTTTTGGTACTCACTGTTCAACGTGTCTGCGCTGTTTACAGCAATAAACCTCGTAATATGTTCTCATCTGTTGGTTTTAGTATACCTGTGGGCGAAACTTTTCATCATGTATTAACTAACTGAGAGAGTAATAGTGACCTTGGCCTCTCCCTGCACACACTGATATGTACATACTCTGAGAGTTGGAGTGTGTGTGTGTGTGTGTGTGTGTGTGTGTGTGTGTGTGCGTGTTCGGATATGTGCACACCCTTACCTGGAAGCTATAGCTTTGTCTCGAGTGCTGTAATGAAATAAACAGTGGTGCACGTTTGTGTCTGTGTATTGGTTAAGCATTGTTGTAAATGACCGTGTAAACAAAAGTCTTGCACAATTAAGCAGCTTGTGTTGCTTCAAGCAAAGTGTGAGCTGTCATTAGGTAAACCTGAAAGGATACAGCGGTCATCTTAGATTTACAAAAAACATAATACTACAAAATAATCACAGAGAAAGGCTATGGTAAAGAAAAAAACAAACTAAAGGTTACATGTGAGCAGCTGTTAAAGGACAGCCATGTTTCTCATCAAAGCAGCAAGTTTTCAAGCTACTTGAAATCCTTTTGTATAGACTCAAGCCTAAGGGCCCACACACAGCTGCAGAGCTAATAAACCACCTTAATCATTTCACAATGTCTGGAAACTGGAGCAGCAGTTCAAAGTCATGAGCCAGCACCTTTCAGTAGACATTTTGTCTTTCATTGTAATTAAGGATCCAAAGTAACTGTGCTGCTGCCAGTGAGGCTGGTCAGAGTTTCTGAACATGCAAACTTTCATTTTTGATGTTAAATATCTCATTTTATCATTTTGTATTATCTCATCTTACTTTATATTACACAAACTTTAAAGTTTTGTAATTAATCATCAATAATTTTTTCCGGCATTATGGCAGCTTTACACCACCTCAAGAAAGTCCCTAAAAATGTATGAAAGAAGAAATGCAGAATTTAAGAGGCTGTGCCCTTGTTCTGCCTCAGTCAAGGTTATCTAACAGGTCAATCTGTGTGTGTAATGATGCTGTTAAAACCTACATCCTTACTAAAACCCTCTCCAGAGATTAATCATTAATAATAGTGATTATACAAGCAGAAACAAAATGGACCTTCATGCAAATTAATCCAAGCTCAACAGAATTTAACAACACCCAAGACAAACACCAGGTCTGAAAATAACAAAACAAATTTTAATACGTAGTTTGTGGTAATTCTGCAGGACTTGAGCTTTTGGTGCAATGAGAGTGCTGAATCTTCAGAAGGACATTTTCTAAATGATTCTTCACTCTGTGGAACAGTGGAACTCGTGGCCCAGCACAATGATTTTTTTTTGGTTGACCCTACAATGTGAAATTGTCCATGACAGGCTTAATAATTCGTGTAATAAGTCTTGTTTTACTGATCACTGAACCAGCCTTCGTACATGGCCTTGGGCTCTTCCTGCTTGGCTGAGGTCAAATATAAAACCAACCCTCACAATTCACCTGAAACTACACAATGGCTCCGTCACCTTGATGCTCAAAGTGACTGACTTACAAAAACTGCACCAATCAGCTCACTTTTTGACGATCTTTGTGGTAAAAATCTTCTTAATATACAGTAGAGACCATTCTGCCATTCTGAATGGACCTGCCAGTTGCAGGCAACAGTGTTCATGTGGCTGCAAACAGACCTGCAGTTCCTCAGTCGGCAGGAAATGGGAAGGCAACACTTGGAGCTTTCAATGAGTCTGGTTACGGCGATGGGAGCAGTGTAGCATCCTGTCGATCTGATGCTCTGACTGGCTATGAGACTCTGGACTCCCCGCCACATTATGACTTCTACGCCAACACAGAGGTATGGGGCCGCCGGAGACGCTTCAGACCATCACTGTACCAGCTGTACGCCAACCCTGAGGTGAGGATTCTCTGCTGTTTGTCAGCTGTTCAGATTACCTCAATTACAATAAGAGTAGCAGAAATTAATATTTGTTTAACAAAAAAAGTGTTTTTTTTCCCCCCTAATTTCCACTGAATATGTTTTAAATGGTCTAAAACTAATCTCATGATACATCAGTTAGATTCAGGTCATGATTTATCTCTCCAAATTCTTAAAAGAAAATTTTTTAAAAACCTAGCAAATATCATTGTTACCAAATTTGTGATTTTGAATTTTGGGCTTTTTAAATAAAATTGATCGACCTTGACTTGAATAGGATGACTCCAGACCTCCCATGTATGAGGAGACAACAGGTGAACAGATGGATGGAGGAGACAGCTCTGAGGAAGACGAGGATGAGCAAAAGGAGCCGCCGCCTGAACCTACCCGCTTCGGCTGGGTACAGGGAGTCTTGGTACGTACGGTGAGACCCCTGTGAGTTTTGTTGTTGAGTGAGTGAGTTATGTTTTTGTTGAACGAATGCTGACTAGGTTCAATCAGGTCTGATGTATTTGGTAAATTCACTCGGTAACTGTCTGTCTGTCACATAGATCCGTTGCATGTTAAATATCTGGGGGGTGATCTTGTACCTGAGGCTGCCTTGGATTACTGCTCAAGCTGGTATAGGTACGTCTAATAAAAAGATTAAATTAATTTATTCTGTGCAAGCTGGCTCATAGTCACCTTCTCTCTTTCTATTTATGTCTCCACTTCAGGTCTGACCTGGGTGATTATCCTTCTATCCTCTTTGATAACTGGGATCACTGGCCTCTCTACTTCAGCCATTGCTACCAACGGAAAAGTCAAAGGAGGTCTGTTCACCCGGTTGTTATAGACATATGTTATATAGAAGTAGTTGAAAACTGTTGTGGAACCACGTTAAACAAATGACATCTTTATCTGTTTGCTTCTCTCCCACGTACTGTGCTCACATATACACTATTTTGATACAGCTAAATTTCCAATGAAGCCTTTCTCATTCACACGTTTGAAATAGTGGCCAGTCTGTTGCAGGAGCAGTAGCCTGGCTTTAACACCAGAAGCACATTTTTCCAGATTTTGCTGTTCTGCTTTTTTAATCACTCGTAGTGCTTTATAACAACTTTTAATTTATAATTCTGAGCTTTTTATGTGTTCCTGGATAATTAAGTTAAAAGGACCATCGCCCTGTGTGCTGGCGACTCTCTTCTATGGAAAGTAGCTAAGGTTTGTCCAAAAACTCACTTGATTAGTTTCTAGGTGCTTTTTTTTAAAAAAAAGTCTAGAAAAAAATTTGTTTTGCGAGAATAAAATATAGTGACAAATGTATTAAGTTCGGCTGACCAATGGCGTAACTCGATCACTCATTCATTCAGTCAGTCAGTCAGTCACAAACATTCACGCTGTTGCAGTCCAGTCAAAAATTTGAAGAATTTGAAACATTTATGAACCTTTCTGAAACTGTTTCTGATGCTTTTTTGTTAATATTGTCAACAAAGAAATAAGAAAATAAAAATAAAAAGATTGCTATCAAGTAAAGGCCTAGATTTTTATTGTCGTTGCCTCTCGCGACTCCCTCCCCCTCTTGCCTTCAGGTGGGACCTACTTCCTGATCAGTCGTAGCCTGGGTCCAGAGCTGGGTGGATCCATCGGTCTGATCTTTGCCTTTGCCAATGCTGTAGCTGTGGCCATGCACACCGTGGGCTTTGCTGAGACTGTTACAGACCTCATGCGAGTGAGTATGATGCTGTTTGTTACTTTCTTTGGACCACTTTTTTTTTTACATGATAACACCTTAGTGTCATAGTATGCTTCTCTATTCTCTCCCATCCCTCCTGAAATTTATCTGAAATTCCTTCTTCAGGAAAATGGAGCTGTCATGGTGGACCGCACCAATGACATTCGCATCATCGGCGTCATCACTGTCACATGTCTTCTAGGCATCTCGATGGCTGGCATGGCATGGGAATCCAAGGTTAGCTCAACCAAACATATGAGACCATAGTAAACTCTCTTGGTGGTTAATAAATAAGAAGGAACTCCAGCTGTGTGGGTGAGTGAATAGCCCTGTAATGGGCGGCTATTGGTTTGTGTCAGTTAGTTCCTAACGCCAACAGAGGTAATAGATTAGCTACCTTGTAAAGCCTGAGGGTCCTCATTATGGGCTACAACTTGAAGTGCAACTACATGAGCAGCACCACCCACAACATACTTATACTATAGCCTGAACTCTATGTGCAGAGGCTACTCATTTCTCCCAATCATGGGTTGTCTTTGTTAGTTAACTGCTTGGAAGCTACACTAAAATTCTCCTTACAGCACCTGCCATGCTAATGAATTACAGAGAGACAGACACTTTATTGTGTTTGTTTTAACCATGCTAGCTAGCGTGTTCTAACTCGTTCTTGCATGTGAATGTCTGCATCCATATATTTACCGTATATATTCTGCCTTCCACAGGCGCAGATTCTGTTCTTCCTGGTCATCATGGTGTCATTTGCCAGTTACTTTGTTGGAACGATCATTCCTGCTTCACCGCAGAAACAAGCCAAAGGTTTCTTTAGCTACAAAGGTGACTATTGAGTATCATGCCAGAGATTATTGAATACCCCCTCGTTTCATAAGCTATTGTGCGTGTGGTAGTTCTTACACAAATCAAGGATCATCAATCTTCTTAACAAATGATTGAAATAAACGATTTTGATATGACGATGAGCTCTCCAGTTAACTGACTATTTCACCTTCTACAGCGGATATCTTTGCTGCCAATTTTGTTCCCAACTGGCGGGGGGCAGAGGGAAGCTTCTTTGGCATGTTCTCCATTTTTTTCCCCTCAGCCACGGGCATCCTGGCAGGGGCTAACATCTCTGGAGATCTGAAGGTATGTCAGTTTGTTGCTCTCTCTCTCTATATATATATATACTATGTATGTGTGGGAATTTATTAGTCAGTTTAAAGCTTCTGTGTTGATGTCTTATGTCCTCTCCTTCCCAGAATCCAACAGTGGCCATCCCTCGAGGAACACTGATGGCTATATTCTGGACCACTATGTCCTACCTCCTCGTCACTGCTACCATTGGTACTGTATGACCATGCCACCTAGCATAACTGTATTCAGACTGCCTTCCACCCATACAGTGAGCTGCTCTTCAGTGGCTACCTCTGCGTACATTTTTCATAATACACGGTCTCTTACAGTTCACAATTTATCATCTTAAGCCCATAATAACTTAACTATAATATTCCCATATCTTTCTGCAGACTTTGAATATATGTGGTACAGTTTAGTATCTTACAGTCAGCTTTAAATACTGTAACACTTCTAGCATTTCATTTCTAACATCACTTATTATTCATGTAGTAACTTATGTACATGCTTGTGTCCTTGCATGTTTCCTCCCAGGATCCTGTGTGGTACGGGATGCGTCTGGCATGTTAAATGACACCATGTCTTCCTCCACATCCAGCGAGGATTGTGTTGGTTTAGCTTGTCAACACGGATGGGACTTCAGCAATTGTATCAAGAATAGCACATGCACCTACGGCATCAGTAACTACTATCAGGTCAACACACACACACACACACACACACACACACACATACACGCTATATTGTGTTAATAAATTATTTACATATTTATTCATATATTTCAGTGAAACCTTGTCCGTCTCCCTGTGCCTGTCTTAAAATAGGCTTTTCTTATTTTCGCTGCTGTGAATAAGAAATTTTTATATATTTTTTTTTCTGGTAGTGTCTGTGCAAGGACAAACTCTACCCTCTCATTGGCGTCTTTGGCAAAGGTTACGGCAAAAATGATGAACCGCTCAGAGGCTACCTGTTGACGTACATCATCGCAGCCTGCTTCATTCTCATTGGTGAGACCATTAATACTTTCCAAAATTAGGTTTTTGACTTTATACTTTGACTTTTTACTCTTTGGATTATACCTTTAAAAACTAATGGGAATCTTTGTTCTCTTAAATTCTCTCTCTTCTGCCTTCTGTCTTTCCACCAGCTGAGTTGAACACCATCGCTCCCATCATCTCCAACTTCTTTTTGGCCTCCTACTCTCTCATCAACTTCAGCTGCTTCCACGCCTCGATCACCAACTCGCCAGGTAGAAAGCTCCAAGAAGACGTATGGACAGATAGATGGATAAACATGAATGCAATAAGAATCAATGAAAACAGTTCCCGGTAGAGGTGCGTGTGTGTTTGTGTGTGTGTAGGTTGGCGTCCGTCCTTCAGGTTCTACAGTAAGTGGCTGTCGTTGCTGGGTGCCGTGTGTTGTGTGGTGATCATGTTCCTGCTGAACTGGTGGGCGGCCCTCATTGCCTTTGGCATTGTCATCTTCCTTTTGGGATATTCGCTCTACAAGAAGCCCGGTAAACTCACACCCACTCACACGAGTTTCACACAACAAAGAGCATCCTTTTAACTCTGCTGCTCTGCTCTGTGTTCAGCTGTGAACTGGGGCTCGTCGGTGCAGGCGGGCTCCTACAACATCGCTCTGAACCAGTGCGTAGGCCTCAACCATGTGGAGGACCACGTCAAGAACTACAGGTTGGCGAGGACGTTTACTTTACAGTGTATTTACTGATCAATCCAGATTACATCTAGGGCATTAAGGATTCACAAATCTACTTCAGTTAACGTATCCTCAGATACCTTAAACCTGTCAGCAGAAGTTGTTGACTAAACTACCTACCATCTTTCTGATGACGCTCTTCTTTCAGACCGCAGTGTTTGGTGCTGACAGGTCCTCCCAGCAGTCGTCCAGCTCTGGTGGATCTGGTCAACTGTTTCACCAAGAGTCTCAGTCTCATGATGTGTGGCAACGTGGTTGCTGTGAGTACAGCTCAACATTACTATCACATCTCTCAGTGTTTCCTGGATAATCTTATATATATATATTTTTTAAATATTAATATTTCTGGTTCCAGCTGTGAGAACAAGTAAAGCATTTCTTATGTGACTGTATTTCAGGCTGATTCCTCCCCAGCAGCCGTGGACAAAACAAGCAGTGACAGGCATGTTAGCTGGTTGAACCAGCGGAGGGTCAAGTCATTCTACAGAGGAGTGGTGGCTACAGAGCTACGATCAGGAGTTAACATGCTGCTACAGGTGAGAATTACACCTCGTCTATTCTATTCCAATGAACTGCCTCGATCAACTGAACCTTATCTGTCGCACAAAGCTTCGGATTGAACCCAAGCTTTTCAGTCTGAATGTCTCATCTTATATTAAATCCTCTGCTCCTGATCTGAAGCTGTTGCATCAATGACTTCAAGTTCAAGTAATTAGACTGATAAAACCAGCGGTAACACGGGCAGTTGGTCACCAGCTATGTGAGATCAGTTATCCAGGATTACTCATGTGATGCTGAGTGAATCCAGAAGTTGACCGCTCCTCTTCTCGTGCTTCTGTCCGTCCAACAGGGGGCGGGTTTGGGTCGTATCAAGCCGAATGTTCTGCTGACGGGTTTCAAGAAAGACTGGCGCAGTGACACAGCTCAGGCTGCACATGACTATATAGGAATACTGCAGTGAGTACAGTGGGAATGAATACTTCATATTGTGTGTGTATACTTTTGAACTATTAATTTGAACACTTATAGTCATGTTTTTTTCAATAAAGCTGTTCATGTCCAAATTTAAGCCTTAAAAACCATGACAACATGAAACTTGATCATAGAAAACGCCACCCCAGCCAGCACAGTGTGTGTGTGTGTGTGTGTGTGTGTGTGTTCATGTACCTGTATATTCACGTATATGTGTGTTTCAGTGATGCATTCGACCTACACTATGGTGTGTGCGTGTTGAGAATGAGGGAGGGACTGGATGCCTCTCGTCCATCTCAATCACACGGTGAGGGCCTTAATTCACACTAGAACATCGCGCAGTGAGAGTAAAATAATTCACTAAACTCTTGACAGCCACTGCAGCTCCAATATCTGTCAGTTTGTTCGGAGTTATCATGGTGGGAAGTGCAGTCCACATTCATTCATCATCGTCAAAATGATTGACTTCAAGTAAATCCATGTACACAGCAAATTCTTCTTTTATTTCAGTCAATCCCAGCTTTGATGGAGGACAAGAGAGTATAAATACCATCTCTGCCCCTTCCCGCATTCAAACAAGCACTACGTGTATGTATATACATTATCATATCATTAGGATTCATTTGTTTTACATATAATGGCAACTTTAACTTTGAATATTGAAACTAGGCTACAGTTTGATGCCATTAAATGTTCTCTGTGTATACAAAATTGTTTGCAGCTTCTATCTCCATTGATCCAGAGTCTCAGCCCAGCACAGTGTTTCAGAAAAAACAAGGGAAGAAGACCATCGACATATACTGGCTGTCTGATGATGGAGGTCTGATTATCTCTCCATCCATCTATCACCTCCGTCTTGTCTTCTGTCAAGAATAATATCATAGGTTTCCTCATGTGTGTGTGCTCGCTCCACCAGGCCTGACGCTGCTGCTGCCCTACCTGCTGACTCGCAGGAAGCGCTGGGCCAGGTGTAAGGTCCGAGTGTTTGTGGGCGGAGAAACAGACAAGAAAGAGGAGCAGAAGGAGGAGTAAGCGCTTGGATTACTTCTCAATAATTCATTTTTCTACAGTGTTTTTACACATTTGCTGGAGAACTGAGATACCCAGTAAAAGGAATGCAGTTATTAGTAATTGATGTTATCAACTTTTCTTTTGCTTTTCTTGCTATGACGAGTCAAGTTCTTATCTTTTTTCAGGGTATTGGCGCTCATCAAGAAGTTCCGTCTTGGTTTCCATGAAGTTGAAGTGCTTCCAGACATCTACCAAAAACCTCAGCCTGGGAAGTAAGGCTGCCAAAGCTTGTATAGGGGAAGGTTGGCTTAATAGAGGCCATGCACACGGCCATGTGCTTTGATTTGATGATAAACAAAACTAGATGGCACTTGGAGTCCTCCTGCGATGCTGACTAATCCTCTAAGTCACTGTTAGACCCAAAGACTTCTACTATAACTACAGATGATCTCATAAAGCCTCATAAATGTTGCCTTGACATTTTTAAATCCATGCTTCCATGTTTGTCTCGCCAGTGTTCATCAGTTTGAGAACATGGTGAGTTGCTTCAGGCTGGACACAAACCCCAAGCAGGACTCTGATTCTGGGCCACCAAGACAGCAGGAGGAGCCCTGGATGATCACTGACCAGGATTTAGAGAGGAACAAGGCTAAGGTCTGACACACACACACACACACACAAACACACACACACACACACTCATGAGTTACCAGAATTACACACATTTTGATAGACCACATACAGAAATCATTAATCAGAAACTTCTTTTTTCTCTTTTTAATGGAACCTCTGTGGAATCCAGTCTCTCCGTCAGATCCGTCTCAACGAGGTTCTGCAGGACTACTCCAGAGAAGCTGCTCTGATTGTTGTGTGAGTACAGTAATTCTTCTTTATAGGTCACAGGAGTCCTACTTTATTATTAGATAGTCAATGCACAGTAAAAGGAGAGGCCAACAAATCCACTCTGTGTGAATGGCTCTGGTCATTTTTTAAGTACAATCAAATACAAGTACAATCACTTAATTAAAAGTCATCACCTGTGGAGGTTTTGAACTCATTCTTAGCTCAGTGCAAACTGTGCACCTCATTAAATCTCCTTTGCTATCTCCTGGCAGCACCATGCCAGTGGGGAGGAGAGGAGTGTGTCCCAGTACTCTCTTCCTGGCGTGGCTGGACATCTTGTCATGTGACCTGAGACCCCCAGTGCTACTGGTCAGAGGAAACCAGGAAAACGTTCTTACCTTCTACTGCCAATGAAATGTCTCCATGAGTGTAACGCACATATAATGAAGCAAATTATTATCCTGACATTTTCATCTTGGCAATGCCTTGATTACTATTAATGATTATCTAATCGTGTAATTAAAACATTGAAACATGAATCCTAATATTATGCTGTTGCCCTTTAATTAAGAATGTTGATAACATACAAGTACTGGAAAAGGGAATCACTCTTGGAAACACATACTGAATAAATAAAATGAAGCAATTACTGATTGTAAAGACAATAATTTATAAAAAGTTATTAGTAATATCGTCCAATTATGTGCACATAAAATATTTTGTGTCCTTCATTACATTTATTGCACAAATTAGGACAAAATTACTTTAGTTCAATATGATTGTTGTTATTATATGTTTAAAATAAAGAATGGCAAGACAGTGTGTGTGTGTGTGTGTGTGTGTGTGTGTGTGTGTGTGTGTGTGTGTGTGTGTGTGTGTGTGTGAGCCACTCCACCTGTCTCAGTTCTCCCATTAATCAATAATCTGTGTGCTGATTCTGAACAGTGCCACTTATTTAATTCTGCCAGTTGGTAAAGACGATCTCTTTGTATATAGTTGTTGAACAATAATTTAAAATACAGAATAAACATGTGGTTGATTCTATTTGTTGTATCTTTTATACATCTTCATAGTGTGAAAGAGCACCTGGCGTACTAAAGCGTCCTTGAGACCCTGAATTTTTATCAGCACCACAGGTGTTCTCTTGTAAAGACCTTGTCCTTTAAATGCACAATCCATGATTATAATATCGTGCTCCATCCTCAAAACATCTGGTGCAGAAAAATAACAGGCTAAAATTATACATATTAAAGTCATTATAGAAGTTATTGGGGATTTTATTCAAATGAACATGTAAATTTAATGAAAATATAATTTTCCACACGTGTTCTAGGATTAGACTTATCTTGAACAAACAACTATGAACAATTCTACATAAAAAAAATCAGTACATCAATACATTCTCAACAACAAAATAAAAATAACTTGAGAAACTATAATGAAATGAACTCACTGAATACACTCAGGAACAAAGGTGAAATAATAGAGGAAAGCAGCTGATCTGAAGGGCAAACTGAATGATCTCAGGACACAGAACAAAGAACATTCAAGGAACCTGTGTGAGCTGCCCAGTTAGCACACCTGTTCTCCTGCTGCTCTTCGGTCCAGCAGTAATGAGACCCCACCCATAACCTGACATTTTCCATTATACAACGTGAGCAACTGCAGAAAAATTTTACTTCATGCACAGACCCATAAGTTTTAAAGTTAGAAATCCGTTGAGTCATCATCCAAATCATCCACATCCCAGTTTACACCTCATGTAACATGACTGATGCAACTTTAGTGATAAAACAAATTTCTGTTCTCAGAAGAAGACAAGAGCTCTCACTCTGTTACCATTTTCAGGAACAGCAAACGTCAAACATTGAAGACAATTTACAGGTGCTAAGAGTGACAGTTGAAACATATAAATGATTGCTGACACATATTGATTATGAGGACTGTGATGTTGCTATGGAGAAAGCTTTTGTAACATGTACAGCGCTTAAGGAAAACAATATTCGTGCAGGTCGTGTTCGTAAATGCTAAAACTTTCTCACCAGCTCTCTTGAATTCGTGTGCTGGTTAAGCTGCAGAACAAATATGGTGGCACCTGAGTGAGAGCTCTTATTAAATAACGATCTTCGGAATTAATAATTGAAAATTGCGCATGCGCACGGGGCAACGATTTCCCCGAGCCTCCACGTCTGAGCACGAGCTTACATAACCAATCAGGAGCGGCCACCGTGTGTTTGGAAACAACATTCCTCCTCACAAAAGTCCCGTATGACGGCTCGCAGTCAATGAGAAAAACACATTCAGAGTCAGCTGAGTCGCACAAGTTTCTCTTTAGACGAGACAAATTTGCGTCGCTTTTCTTCGTCTCTGTTGACAAACTGCATCTTGAGCACTCTTGTTATTTAAACCATTGTAGTTGTAGCGAGGTATAGGGGTTCGTAACGTATCGCGCGCGAGAGAAAGAGTGAAAAAATGGAAGATTCTCAACAAAAGACGATTACTCTTTTCATAAAAACGCCCAACCAGGCTCAGGAGGATCAAGTCGTCGAAGGCATCCATCTGAACTGGACCGTAAATGAGCTGAAAACGCATTTGTCGACTGTCTACCCCACCAAACCGGTGAGTTTTCATGAGACGGATAAGTTAGCCGGCTAATGTCAGCGGAACTAGTTAGTTCGCGTGACGGGCAGTTGAGAGGCAAGGAGCCAGCTAACTGAGTCAAGCAGGCTGCTGCTAGTTAACAGCTGTCAGCCACTGTGCTTACACAAAAACCCAAACAAGTGTGAGGGGTTTTTTTGAGGGGGTTCCGTGGGTCCCATGTAGGAGTATCAAAGGATAAGCTGTATTGTTAATGGATTTATTACATACAACATCCTTCTCTCAAAACCGAAACTACTTAGAGGAAATGGTGGAGAACACTGGATTGGAGCCATCCAATCAGTATCTATGTGTCTTTGGCAGTTAAATAGTTTGTTATAGTCTGTATAAAGATCCTGTGAGGCTTTGACAACCACAGCATGTGGCAGGCGGCACAGTGCAGCTGTTTGATAACGTTTGAAAAGAAGTTGAATGGCAGAGTGAGCTGCACCCATTCTCATCAGAGAGTTGGCCAAGTACCTAAAATCATAAGCACATGTGGCTGCCAAGTTTCATCCTCCATGAGAGACTGCAGCCTTGAAAGAATCGTGTCCATGCAGGCTGCAGGTGAAATGACAGGGGACAGATGTTCAGAGGAGGATCTATGCTTCAGTGCAACAGGGGATATGCAAATGGAAAGTGCACAAACTTAGGTGGGGCCAGGCAGTAGACTGTCAGGACATGTGTCAAGCCAGGTGTTGGAGTAGAGTTAATGATTACTGATCAAGTGCAATGCCAATTTAGCCATGTGCTTGTGCTGAGGCAAGGCTCAGTCACCAGTATTGATTAATTTATGGCTCATCTGTAGTGCAGGGAATGTTAAAACAGAATACATGAAGACACAATTTACTCAAAAGAGGGTTTTAAATGTTAATGCTATATAAAAAGTTTATATTTTTCTGACTTAGTCTTCCTTTAATATTGTTTTGATTGCTACAAGCATAACTTTAGAAGCTACTGTTATGTAAACAGAAGCGTAATATACACCCAAGAAGGACTCTACTGTTCTCTCTTTTGTAAATAACATAAATTATTTTTTAAATGCATTTTTTGTATTCAAAACCTTCCTGAAAACAGATTTACTTTCTGAATTTCTTCCACATAAATACACTTGCCCAGCACAAATTAGGTCTGAATTTTACACTCAGCAGCTAAGTCAACACAATTATCACTGGCACTGTGGAAAATTCCTCCTGGTTGTTTCACACCCAGAAACATCACCCAAGTCATACAGCAGTTCAGATAAGTGTGAAGTTCCTTTATCCCAAAGGTTTAACCTAACAGAACCCTAATAGTCTCTCTTTTCTTCAGGCTGTGAGTGACCAGAGACTGATCTATGCTGGTAAACTGCTGCCTGACCATCTACACATTAAGGATATCCTCAGACAGGTATGTGTACATTATCATAGAACTTCATGTCAGTAAGCGTCTAACATATACTAACTGCAAAACCTTAAACCGTTGAGCATCACACGTTGAGATATTATATACTACGTACACCTAAACACAGTCAGTCTAATAAATCAGGATAGACTTAGTATTGGAAACACTTCTCAGTATAATGCAATTTAGTTCAACAGCACAGTATTATTACAGCCTCTTGAATGACCATAAATTAACTGAATATCTCTCTAAAACAGTTTAAATGAAAACTACTCTTTGTGAAAGTAGGATTTACTACAGAGCAGTTGCATTAGACTGCATTCGTTTGAGCTAGGTGTACCTAATAAATTGGCAATTGAGTGTATATGCCTTTTTATGCTGCTGTCATATTGGCGACAAACTGGCTAGAGAGAGTCTCACCAACCTTTGTCTCATGATAAATGGCCACAAAGGATTTCTATGGCCTGTGAAAGGGTTGTTGTGCTGTACAGCATATTTCACGTGTAGTTTTTGTGTGCGAATCCCAGTAGAGGTTCATATTGCTGCAGATGAGATAGTACCAGCTGTAAGACAACTCCAGCACTGGAAAACATCCATCGTCCATAAAGAGGTTGAACCACACAACTTGAGGTCTTTGGCTCTGTCCAGAGGGCTGTGGCATATAGTTTGTAAAGAAGTCAACATCTTTTGAAAGATTACTGTTCTCATACTGTGTGGCATAGACTCAGAGTAACCAGAACCAAACAGTTTGATCTGATCCTGTTCTGTTTTCTGCTATATTGTGGATTGAAAATAATATAAAGAGGGGTTTATGGAGCTGTGTGGAAATCACATTGAGAGAAACTACCAAAAACATTTGGGTGTCAGCTTGATCTGGGATTTGTTGTCATTGGGAGAGTTAAGGACAAACGCTTCCTCTTTTCGCCTCGGCTCTCCTCTCTTATCCATATCAGGCTCATGTTCACTGTCAGTTCCAAAAACGTCTTTGTTTTGTTGATTTTGGTGCCTGTTTGGTGACTGTTTCATCAGTGTACTTTTCTAATAAGGCATTTGTTTCCTCTCAGACGGACTCCACTCCAACACTGCATCTGGTGTGTGCTTTTAGGAGTCCACCCCAAGGACCACTGGGAGCTCGACCCAAGGTAAAAAGTGATTACATTTAGACAAATTCAACTTTCCTGACAACCTAGGCAGTGTTTTCATAAAGGACATTTTCCTGAAATCGTCTCGGGAGAATTTGGTGAATAGATGAGACATTGTGGATTTTTCCATATACTTGAACTTAGTTTTTCATGTTGGTCAGAGTTTGTGTTTTAAGTAAGTTTTCTCTCTGAAGAGGTAGGAGGTCATAAGAGATGTCTTTTTTTGCAGTCAGATAACATTTTACAGTGAAATCACACTGCCAGTTCCCTTTTACCAAATTTAATGGTCAGAATAAGTTTTGGTTTGAAAGATTAGACTATTTTAAAATCATTTAGAGCAGCTTTCCTTTGGAACTTTGACCAATAATAATCATCAAGTGTCCCAAATGAAACCTGAGTGTTTTGTGAAACTCCTCTTGGTTATATTTTTAAATTGTGAGACCATTTAAGCAAAACAGTTTAGTTTCAGGGTTGTGTTTATTTCCATCTGAAATAGTAGATTAGCATACTGGGTTTATTTTTCACATTAACCTTCCTTATGTCCAGTTTATTAACGAGTCCTTAAAAGAAAAAGTACAAGTTTAATTTATTAAGACCTTGTTTGTTCAGTATGCAATGTTAAAGGGTTAGGGTTTATTTTAGTCAGAAATAAAGAGGTTTTGACTCTTCATCAAAAGCCAATCGACAAATTGTCAAAGACATTTTTAGGAAAAACAAAATCTTTGATGCGTGAGACAAACATCAGCTCCATGGGAGTGCAGAGAAGTTCAAGGCAGCAGGTTTAGTCTGGAGACTCACAGGTGTCCTCCTTCACCTCCTCCGTCATTAGCATTCCACCCTGGAGTGGAAATGTTTCACTTCAGCTGTCATCCTGCAGAACTCGGCTCTAGTTTTGAGATCAAAAGTACAGCTAAAGATAACTCCTTTTCAGTTTCACAACACTTTCAAGTGTCCTGCTCTACTTAAACTAATGCTGCAAAACCTCCAAGTTGTTGTACATCCTAAGCTGAAAAACAGATCTCTGAAGATTATACAGAGGTTTTGTTGTTGTATTGACTGACAGACACTGCCTAGGTTTTAAACAATTTCAAACTCGTCTTAACCTTTTACAGACCAGAGAAACAGAACCAAGGCCCATGGCAGCATCTGTTGCTTCACCCAGTCCCAGCAGCTCACTCCAAAATCCCAGCACACCAGAGCTGCGGCAGAGGAAACGGACCTCTTCAGCTGCAGCTGCTGCTCCAGCGCACATGCACACCCCAGCCTCTCCACCATGGACTAATGCGTGGCCTGCTGCTGCTGCTGCAATGTAAGCCTTTAAGGAAGAACTTATGCATCTGTTTAAGTGTATTTACAGCTTCAGTAACTCTTTCAGCAGTTTGACTGTGTTCAGGATATGTTTTGATAACAATTGAAAGAAATCACCTGCCAAACAGAAACGGGTGCACCAAGTTAAATTTTACAAACTTAAATTGTAACATGAAATCACCAAATCTGAAGATCTGAAATCTGATCTTGGTGATTTCATGCAACCTCCACACAACATAACAAAATGTAACATCTTCACATCAGATATCTGTCAAATCTAATGCATTAGATATCTGACAGTTTAACAAGCACCTCACCGAGTTTCTCAGTCAGTCACTGCAAACTCAAGTGAACGTGACTGAGATCAACCTTTCAAAGCCTGAAAGAGCAAGTCAAGAATGATGCACACTCAAGAGGCCTAGAATTCACTGTGACCTAGAATCATGTCCATTGTTTTGTATCAGTGTGTAACAATATGCTTCTAATGGAAGAAGCAACATACTTTTTTATAATTGTCAATAATTGGTGACCTCTCACTGTGCATGTATACAAGTGCATCAGTAGGGTGAAAGAGAACATGTCAAACCATTTTTGAAATGCATCCTTCATTGTCACGTGGAAAGATGTCTCAACTAAAAAGAAATTTAAATGCCCTCATCAAACATGTAAAATGAAAAATGGTTTTCTTGTTCCTGTGTTCAGAGTTTTTTAGATTGCTTGTACTTCATAGTTTAATTCGACAGAGGTTGTAGTGTCGAACAAATATTAATGGTCTCTCTGTGATCTTGTCACTGCAGGCCTGGAGAACCACAGATGACTCAACCAGCCTTTCCCACCTACTCCCTGTACAGCCCTCAACAGCTGCTGTGGCTCCAGCATGTCTACGCTAGACAATATTATATGCAATAGTGAGTTTTCATGTATACACTTTTAATCACTGCAAGGTGAAAGGTGCTTCCTTTCACCTTGCAGTCTCTAATTGTGTTCTGATGTGGACATAAATGACTCTGTCGCACCAGTTTCTAATGATGTTCGTAATGATGTTCCGACAGCCACGCAGCTTTGGCAGCAGCAGGCACCATCCCCTCTGCACCGGCTTCAGTCACTGGCCAGTATGCTCCTGTTCCCGCCCACCAAGTACCTGTGCCAGCCCCCTTAGCCAATCAGAACCCCATCAACAACCTACCAGCAAATCAGAACCCAGCGCAGGACGGCGCTTTCATCAACCCGGGAGAGGCCAACCAGAACATGCGGATGAACGCACAGGGCGGGGCTGTAATGGAAGACGAGGAGGACATAGAGCGCGACTGGCTGGACTGGTTGTACTCCGGCGCCAGGTTCTGCGTTCTGCTCATGATCGTGTACTTCAACTCCAACCTGAGTCGCTTCCTGCTGGTGATGAGCACCCTCCTCCTCATGTACCTGTAAGTCTAACCCGTTAACATTCTTTCCAACTCCAACTACCAAACTTGGCTGGACAGCTTCACTGCAATCTTGTTAGTTCAGTGACTTAATTAAGAGCACTCCACTGTAGGGCGCTCAACCTTACTGACCTTGATCAGCTGCTTGTGCTGGCATCCAGGGACTCTCTCGACAACAAGGAAATTCACCACATTAATCATTTAAAGCAATGCAAGAGTCTAAAAGGAGGCAGGGTTGTTTAAGTCCACTGTTTCTGTGTGATTTTTTACAGCAGTACATGATACATGATTCTCCTGATTTGGATATGTAATTAGGAAATGACTAGAAAGAGTATTGGGGCACACTCATTTGCATTTAACTTTGTTCTTTTGTGTCTCTTGATAAACAAAATAGCTGCTGAGTGACTGTGTGTACATACAACCAAGCCTTCAGGACTTGTACCCTTGAATCCTGTTGTACCACAGAACAAACACCTAGTAGAAGTTGATGTATATGAAATAAGAGCCCGCACAATTTGCTGACGCAGGGATAAGTGAAAAAGAAAGCTCTGAAAAAAAAAAACTACAAAAAAACAAATCCAAAACACATGGGTTTATGAGTTTCTCATGCTTGGAAAGCCAAGAAAAGGCAAAGCACAGTTTGAACTGAGGCTCAACTTTATTTACTTCCTCATTTGATTATTGGTGACTGAAAATTGTTTTTTTATGCTGTTAAGAAGTCACTCCATACTGTCTATTTTCTTTACTGGTGAATAAAAGTTGGGCTGTCTTGTTAAGGTCTCAGTGATATCAGTAGAGTCACTTAATATTATCTGTGTGGAATAACTGAGAAGTTGGTACTGTATTAGTACATACAGGATGTAGTTTTTATCTCTCTTGTTGATCAGTCATCATCGCTTGATTGTTTGACTTTGCATCTACTACAGGAAGATGTGGTTACTCACTTCCTTTAACTCTAGTTTCTTTTCCTCATCAAAGTATTTTCTGTTTGTTTAAACAGGAGTTGACTCGGACTTTGATAAACTTTCTAGGGAAGCTAGTGAATATCTGGGAATTTTACATACCACAAATTTTTAATCAGGCCCCACAAATGCAGTTACGAGGTATTGCAAACTGATTTTTGAGTTTGCCAGGACTAAGATGAACTGATGCTTTTCTGATTTTAAAAAATCAGTCGATATACAACAGAATTTTTATTAGAAATTTGTCACTCACTCCTGCTATACAGTTATTTACAGCCACTGAACTTTATGACTGTTAAATATTTATAATAATGTAAATATAGTAATACATTTTCCAACCTTTTTAGAAATGTATTATGTATCAATATCTAACGTTGTTCACATGGAGAGCTCACAGTCTGAAAATTGTCACCCTAAATTTAAATTTCTGTTAAAATATAAAACATTGAAGACAAGACACATTTTTGACTGACAATGACAATGACTTTTTTGTTTTTTTTATTTAAAAACAACAAAAAATCACTTTTTTAAAAGTAGTTTGCCTTGTGGTCCAACAGAGGGCGCTCTTGAGCTGAGAAACATCCCATGTTGCCCTCTCTGCTTTCCATGTCCTAGTCATACATAACCCTTCATGTCGACACATACATAAACGCACGTACAGTGGAATTCAAGTGAATAGGAAACATTTTGCATTTCATGGATTAAAGAGCTTTAGAAGTTAACTTTATCAGCTTCTTTGTTAAGGAAAAGCAAAGAAGAAGGAACTGCTGAAAGTGAGAGAAATGCTATCATTTCACTGAAGAGAAAATGCACTGCTTCTGCAATTTGTAAAACAAATAAACCAAAATTGAAGCCAGATAAAAGAGATATTGTGTTTGCGTTTGAAGGATGGTGCTGTATTTAACTGAGGATTACTCACCAGCAGCAGTTGTAAGGTTAACACTTAGAGACATTAGCTTTCTCTTTTCAGTCACTCATTCTTTCATTCATCATTTTCACAATATCTCTCTCTCTTCCCTCTCCTTCCTTGACCGCTCGCCCTGTCAGGAATGTAAACAGTAGAGTAGCTGTCATTATTTTAACACATTTAACACACAGCTGTTGAATGCCGACTGGCTTTCGTGCTAAAATGTATGAAGATATGCTGAGTTTTCTGATCTACCTGATTTCTCCTTATTGGTGTGTAGTTAAGGGTTTTGGACACGCTTATCTTTTAAATAAGCAACTGCCTCAAAAGGCTTTAAAAGGCTGGTCTTTAGTATAAATAAACATATTTCCTTTTTCTTTTTTTCAACTAAAACTTTGTTGCCTGTCTGCCTGTAGTTGATAGTGGTAGAAGAGGAAGTGACAGGAAATGTGGGGGGAGAGGCAACAAAGGTCCCCGGGCTGGGAGTCAGACCATGGACATTATAGTTATTGAGTATGTGTTTAAACCATTACGCCACCAGAGCATCTCGTGATCTTCTTTCCTCTCCTGTTTGTCCCGTCCACAGACACACTGCCGGTTGGTTTCCCTTCAGAAGGCAGCAGGTTGAAAGACCCAACCAACCTCAGCCCCCGGAGGTCCAGCACAACCAGCAGAATGAGAACAGGATCCCAAACCCCAATCCAGTAAGAAACCATCTCCCAAATTATTACCCCTTGTCCACTTCCTCATCCTCACATCTCAGTGGCAAAAGGCCTCTGCTTTGTTTGTGTCCGGTCCATAACCTGCATGTAGTCATAGATGTTCCCTTTAAATCTACCAGAATACCACTATGGAATCTAATCTATTTAAAGTAGGATAAATAAACTACTATAGGTTGATCTGTGATTGAAATAGCGCACTTTTGCTGAAATTGATCATTTTTATGATAACATCGTGCCCTGTGTCTTCAGGCTGACGAGTTTGCTGACGGACAGAGGGAGGAACCTGCTGCTGCTGCTGCAGAAGATGGACCTGATGCACAAGGACCAATGACAGCAGTCTTAGTTCCTCCTCACAGGGTGTCAGTCATGTGGACGGCCTGGGTTTTCTTCAAAACTTTCTTCTCCTCCCTCATACCTGAGGCTCCTCAGGGTGTGGCCAACTGACCATCTACAACAGGTGACTGATAGAGACAGTTTATTTTTCAGTGGGGAACAATAATCTCTGAAGATATTGTTTGAAACGTGGGAAGATGTACAGAGCTGTCAACTCAAGAAGAAAGAAAAACAAGGGCATTGTGTGAAAATCAACAACGACAGGGACTTCCCGACAGAATCTCTCCTGTGTGATAGCGCTTAAAGTTAAACACCAGCAAAATAAAACAGTGCCAAACCCTCGAATTGCCAAAAAATGTGGTGTGGAAACAAAGGGACACAACTGACTAGAAACATCAGACTTCATGTAAATGATAACAAATTGTTCAGTGGGATCCCAGCTCTCCATCTACATCTACATCTACATCTACTGTCTACTGGCAGTTTTTTTTTTTTGCTTTGTCACAAGGCCTTGTAAGACAAGTTCAGATACCTGCATTGAGCAGTAGGTGGCAGCTGAGAGTAAAGAAATAAACCTCTCATCTGACACTGTTGGACCTTTGCGCCTAAACTGTTCTTCCTGTGGGGAGGTTTATGTTTATCGGCCTCCTGATTACTTAGGATTTGAAATCAGCTTTTCAGAGTTCTGACTTTATAGGCACAGATTTATTTTTTCAATATGAACTGTCAATGCATAGAGCCTGTATTTGATTACAGCTAATGTTTTTCACTTTCAAAGATTGTTTCTGCCTATGGAAGCAAAGAAAGGTTGAAGGGATTTAAGCTGAATTTATAGGATTCAAGTACTTGACTTTGAAAACAATCTCCTGTATGTAAGTTTATATGTTTTAAATAACTGGTTTTGTAATTTCCCATAGGAAGTTTCAGGATCGACACTTACGGTTAAATTCAGAAAACAAAATAAAACAACATATAAAACAAAAGTTCAAATGTGAACATCCATCCTACCAAGGATAATCAATCAAGCCTGAATGGGATCAATCAGATCTCCTGTCCAATCAGCTTACATTCTGTCACATGATCCAAGGAAGACTTCTTCAGATAAGCAACTGGGAACTGGTTGTAAAATGTAAATAATTACAGAAATACAGAGAGAAATTCAACACACTTAAATTCAGACAGATGGTAATCAAAGTAACATTGTAATGCTATAGATTAATTTTCAGCATTAAGTGCTGATTATTATTTTTTTTAATTATTTGGCCTTTCTTTACTTCCTTACGGTCACTGTACTGAATATTGAACAACCTCAACGTTCACAGAAGCTGATCGTGATCAGAGCTTAAACTCAAAACACAAACACAAAATCCCTCTCACATACAAAAAAGGTCAATTGAAAACATTTGCATCATGATTCACAGAATTTAAAAACCAGTTGTCACACATCATCACATCACATTTCTTTAACAGTCCTGTTTTGGGTTGATTTTCCTCAGATTGTTTCACATGATGGTGATTTTGACCAAATACAAATTGGACTGTTTTTTTTTTTCCTTATGCCAAATCATTGAGTATATTTTCTGTAAAGCAGTGATGTTGGTACAGTTTAAAAAAAAAAAAAAAAAAAGTCTTGTAAATATGTGTACACAAAGCACTTTACAACATGTATTTTATGCAAGCTTCTTTACTTATAGAAGGGTTATGATTTGTTATTCTTCACTTGAAGATTGCTAATATAAATATATATATGTAAGGTCTATAGGGCTCAGAGTTTTTTCTGAGTTGGGACAAAGTTAAAATTACAGGTCAAGTTTCAAAACCCACTCAGACAAAACAGGTGAAAGGTAAAGATCAGTGCTATTTAAATTACAGTAAATATCACTTTGACTTATTTATAATGTCACAAACTAACTGTAGAGTATATGAAATTATTATTTTGCTATCATGGGTGTTTACTCAGTTTAGCTTCCAAATTATAAACTAAATTTGCTATAATGAAACTACTCCATATCATTTCTACTGTACTTGTTGTGTGTAAGCATTTTTATCTTATGGTGTTGATTGTTAATGCAGGTACGGGTCATTTTCTTCAAGTCTTCAACATTATGATGTAATGCTGTTGTGAGACTTGAATCCCAGTCTGTTTGTTTAGTTTTTATTTACTGATTATAATTGGGGGTTGTTTTTTTTTTCTCTATAACAAGGAATAATTGAGGTTGACTACCTTCTTTGCAGTGTCACTATAAAAGGGGTCGTAGTAAACCTTTAAGTAACAGGGGAAATGTAACTCACTTCTTCCTGTAATTCATTAGCACCTGCTGTAAAGTTAGCACTCTGATTCCCTTTGGGGAACGACTGTAGTTTGTGGCATTAGTCACCGTGTATAATTGGGAATTTTAATGTTAAGACTTTTTTTTTTTTGGCTGTGTGAGAATTGCTTATTGATGGATGCTGCAGAGTGAATTGTGTGTTGAGGACTTTCAATAATGGATGCAATAAATGTTCTTAACTTTAATGGCGCCTTATTATTTATAGTGTTTCTTTGTTCCAGATGTGGTTTTATCAGGACAGTGTTTCTACAGATTTCAGTACAAAGAGCACAACTAGAGTTTGTTGACCCCATGTTTAAATGCAGGGACTCTCTGAAGGTCAAATCACCATAGGAAACACATGTACTAACATTGTACCCTTGAGGACACTCAATGGCACTGGCCTCACTATAAATACATACAAAGTTTGCTGCTTACAGTACATCCACAGGCTGATGCAGGACTCTCCCGTTTACCTGTTTGTCTTCTCAACAGCTTCTACCTGACACAGTACTGATGCCTTACACTGTGTAATCACCTTGTAAAGTCATGGCCAATGTTAGCAACATTAGTATGCATTTGGAGTTGGAGTTGTGTTTATTTGATTAGCTTTAAATTATAGTTTTATTTTTTTCAGCCACACAATTACATGACTGGTAATGAAGTAAATAATGAAACAGTTTGAGGAGCCTAATCACTTCAGACAGGATTATGTGAAATCTGATAAGAACAGCAAAGAACCGTGACCTTTTTTCTAACAACCAGCTTGCTGAATTTCCTTTTTCTTTTTTTTCTTTTTTTTCACTTCCCCAGAGGTGACTTTGTAACTGATCAAATGTATTAATGGTGTTGTGTTGCACCTTTTAGCTCTAGTTCCTCCTCCTCCCTCATGCTCTGGACCGAATCTAGGCACCTGAAGCCAAGGTTTTGGGTTGTAACTTTTCATTTTGGACAGTTTATATTTCATCCTTTGGGGTTGTTTGGTTCGTTTGGCCAAAGCTCTTCCTGAAGTTACACTCAAGCTTCTTTATCTATCAGGCCCAACCAAACTCACCAGGTGGGAGGTTTGGAGGAGAACAAATACACCTATTAACTTCTAAGGGACTCAAAAGCACAGACTGAATAGGTCCTGTTACAGTGAGATATCTAGTTTCAGTGTGAGCCAGCACCCGTTGAAAGGGAGTCCTTGTTAAGAGACAGCTGCACCTGAACATGGTGTTTTTCACCTGTTGAATAAGTTTATACTTGTTGTAACAGATTTGGATTCATCACTCGGTGTAGGTTTATTCTATTTCACTGCTGTTGCATCTTCTTGTCCTCTGCTTGCTGTTTTTGTCATGTGCTAGTTTACTTACTGCAATCCATACACTGGAAACAAGGATACAGCTTTTGTTTTAACGTTAAATCTCTGTACTATAATGTGAATAGTTAAACATGTTAGAGTTTGTGTACTCGCCTGAGAAAACCTTGTACTTTGACCAGTTTACTTTAAGGGGACCTTGTGCGAAAGACAAATCGGAGTTGGTGTTTGTCCTTCCATCAAGTGTGAATCACACAAGTTGTGCGTCTGTGATTGGATGAGGGACAGGGGTTCTCACTAGATCGCTGCTGTACATAGAGCCCTCCCCAACAGTTGTGTGGGGGGGGAAAGGTTAGTAGACTGTAGTGTTCTCTCAGCAAGAGCAGCCAATGCTCACGGGAATTAAAGTCTTAAAGGGACCACAAAAAGGTCTGGAACTGAAGTGAGATTGGATAAGATACAGGTCCAGAGGGCCGAGACGTCAACTGATGAAACTTGTGTAACAGGACTCCACGGACACAGTGAACTGCAAACAGCCCACAGGGTTGAAAACCTCAACAGACTCTCACAGAGTTGAACTATCCACATGTACAATGACTCGTGATGTTTTCCCACCGCCGCTGCTCCTGCTGCTGTTCCTATCTGTGTTTGGGACGTCCCACGGCTGCCTGCAGGACCCTGTTTCAGCCTACAGATTTACCGGCGCCGTCTGCCGGCTCACCTACCCAGCTGCTGTTGTGTGTGAGTGGCACTTTGACTCAGTTTTTGGTGTTTAGATCCCAGGACTAATTTAACCCCTCATGCTTTTGTTTAATAACCTGCCAAAATTGCTGTGGATTTCACACCAGTGTTGATGGTGCCAGTGATTCTTTAAGTCAGAACCACATTTCCCACAGTCCCTGATGCTTCTTCCAAAAACACTGTCTTCTTCCCTCTGTTGAAAACTTAATTACATTTTTTCTAGCCTCAACATCTTCATTTCAAGATTAAATAACAGATAGTATATTTAAATTGTGTAAGAATTGTGTAACATATCGACATTGTATCAGTGCCCAAAGTGCAAGTGTTCAAAAGTAACTGGATACTTGAGTACTCATTGTTTCTTGGGCAGCGCATTTCAATGTTTGTTCCTGCATGACAGAGCTCACACACACAGCTGACAGAGTTGATTGAGAGATTAGATCGATGTGGAGTTGTTTGTCAATAGTAAAGGGGGTTACCAGTCAGGTGAGAGAGATAATGAAAGATATCAAAGACAGTTGGTTTGACAAAATCAACAGTTGGGTATCTTTTTTAAAAAGTAGGTTCATCATCTTGTAGATGATTTGCACAGTGAAGAAAAACTCCTTCATGACTGCAGAGCTAGTCATGGATGTGGGTGTACATTTTATATTTTACACACATTGCTTCCTTGTTAACAATCTAGCGACTTCATGACCTTATCCTCAGAGGATTCGCCTCAAGATGCAAACCCTCCCCGAGACCAAAGAGGCCAGGCTCAGTTTGTCAAAAACATACCAAAAGAAAACCGGCTCATGATGCAAAGCTGGGCAAGTATGGCTGCCCATGGGACTGGCGCACTGGCATTTATTGATGATTTCACTGCTGACTGATGACATTTCATCACTCAGCGGGATCTTAAATGTACAGCCAAAACAACCAAAGAGCTCTTCCCCATGAACAGCTGGAAGCTTCTTTTAGCCAAGTCCACCACCTGACCTTAATCCCACTGAGCACATTTGCTGAAGACCAAGACTAAAGGCAGAGAGACCCCACAGTAAGCAGGAGCTGAAGGTGGCTGCAGTGAAAGTGAGAGTTCATGTGTATCTCTCCAGTCACTTTTGAACCTCTGAACTCTGGGCACTATGTGTTAAAGAGGCTATATCTCACACACAGTTCTTTCTATATTGACGTTATTGCAATCAAATTAAAGCTGATCATTTTATTTTGACTGACCCCAAATCATTCCCGACCACCTCCACCCCGTGCTGCTGCCTGTGTGAGGGTGTAGAGAGATGAGGGCGGGGCTGGGAAACGTCCTCATGTATACAAGCTCAGTCAGTTCTGCAGCCGTCTTTGGGCCTGGACGGCGCCGACAGCGTGCAATCAATAAACAACACTTCTCCTCTCGTCCGCCTGTTTTGGTTTTTCTTTTGAATATTTTTCTTTGCATCTGCTGCCTTGTTCAAAAAACATCTTTTCTGAAGCTGAGAAGTTTGATGCAGCACTTCTTTAGGTTTTAATTTACCCAGAATTCATGAACTAAACAGCTTTGTGCAGCGTCTGACTATGAAGTCTGACATTTGTTAGATCTAAGCCACAGACAAAGTCTTTCTTTGTGAAACTGGCCCCAGAAGTTGTGATGTTAAAGTGTGTTTGGCCATAAGTGTCTCTTCACCACCCACCCTATTGTTCCTGTAAATTTAGACATAGTACAACAACAGGGGTTTTGTCTCTGGGTTTCTCAGGAGTCCGGTTAGGGGGCTGATTCCTCCCACATCCACACAATAGGAACAAAGCAGCAGACGGCGTTTTTCCTAATCAGCAGGGAAATGTGACACACAGCTGTCGTATGTGGTGTGAAAGGCCTGATGTTGTACTTTCTTTAAATATTAAATGTCTTCAACTCTCAGTTTTACAGTTTTTTTTTACCTTGATGAACTCTAGTTCGGAGGAATACTCTAGGGAAGATTTTGAAATAATAACACTGTTGCTGGACTTTCAAAACTCTCATATGCTGATTTTGCAAACAGCTTTTGACACACAAGCGGCCAAAAGTGTGATTAATCTGATGAAGCCAAAGATACAAGCAGCGATTCCTCAGTCAAGTTAAGCTTTGGAGATTGAAGTTTTTTCTTTTTTAAGGCAACACATTTCCATTTGTTACACAGGAACACTAAGGCTCACACATGCTCTGGGTGTGTGCACATCCTGGCCTCAGCCCCAGATGCTCGGGGACTTCCTTCTAACTTTCAGTGTCAGCATCTAGCAATGTAAAATACAAGCAAGGGATACTATCATTTTATTTACAGTGTACAGTAACGGTTCAAAGTCAAGGATGGTAACGTTTGTTGTGTTTTTGCCAGTGAATGAGAAAACCACAAAAGTGATAGAGGCAGCGTTCCAACACGCCAAATACCCAAGTGTGAAGGGAGAGAAATCCCTGCTCTTTATAGGCAGAGTCACATATGGCCTGGAAAAGTGAGTAGACACATACACATGTACGGTGAACACACATGCACAGACACACAGCATGAAGTCATGTAATGTTCCTCCATTGACCCGCCCAGTTTAGAGATCCACAACCTGTCGATTGGGCGAAGTGCGTTTGAGCTGCATGCAGGTGAGGGCATCGCCATGGAGATAAGCAACGTGTCTGCAGTCTTCAGAGGGACCATCCAGTACGGATATGGCAGCTGGCTGTGAGTCTCTGTGTGTGTGTGTGTGTGTGTGTGTGTGTGTGTGTGTGTGTGTGGGGTGGAGTGGAGTAATGATATGTCTGATCTAAAAGGACTAAACTAATCCTATTACTCATTTAAAGGGCCAGTGTGTGGGAATACAAGAGGAATTTATTGACATATTGGAATATAATAGAATTGTGTTTTCATTAGTGTTTATTCACCTGAAACTATGAATCATTGTATTTTCATTGGTTCAGAATGAGCCCTTCATATCTACATAGGGAGGGGGTCCTCTTACACAGAGATCGCCATGTTTCAACAGTAGTCGGTTGCAATCTGACACCTCAGCACTGGATATCATTAAATCTGGTCCTTGTGGCAGGTTCTTCCGTTTTCCATCATCCATTTAGGGCTTTCCATTCACTCAAAGATCAGCACCTTCAAGGTGGCATGCTATTGACTAACTGTGCAGATTTTGTGGGTCAAATTTACCATTTGTGTTTCTTTGTCTTGTTCCTCTAGTGTCAACGTTGCACAATCAATTGACTTTGAGATTGAGTCTCAGATCGACCTTGGAATCAACCCCAAACTATGTAAGCACTGTTTTACCTTTATACATAGAAATAATACACAATGAAGTACAGTTCTGAGCCTTCAGTAATAACTGAAGAAGATTCACACGGCTGTATCGACAATCAATCTTCTCACATCTGTATTTTTTGCAGCCCACTAGTCTGATAACAACATTCAGAGAGGTTGCGGTTTGAATCAAACTGAGAGTATAAAAACAAGGCGGGACTCACACTCTTGTGAATAATACCAGCTCTTTTGCATCTCACCTCATACTTCCTCCGATCTGTTCTCTGTTACCTCTCTTATCTCTGTCTGTCAGACTGTGGTGAAGGGAAGGTAGCAGCAGACACATCAGACTGTTATCTCAACTTTCACAAGCTGCATCTGCATCTGCAGGGAGACAGAGAGTAAGTTACAGAACACTGAGGCCCGATGAACTGTCAGTGGTCATAATCACAGAGTCCGACGGTGTTAACGTGTCTGTTGTTGTTGCTCAGACCGAACTGGCTGAAGAAGCTCTTCACTGACTTCATCACCTTCACAGTCAAACTTGTCATCAAGGGGCAGGTGAGGGGCAAGAGGGCAACAGTAAAAGATAAATCATTCATTTTAGTTCAAACATTTTTAGTCAAGAGTAACACCGGCACAACGATGAGTCTGTTCTGAAATGCAGATATGCAAGGAGATCAACAAGGTGGCAAATATACTGGCTGATTTCATACAAGACACAGCAGGTGAGTGCGTGTGTGTGTGTGTGTGTGTGTGTGTACGTGCGTGTGTGTGTGTGTGTGTGTGTGTGTGTGTGTGTGTGTGTGTGTGTGTTTGAGAAACAGAGAGACAGTCTGGTCATATCTTTAAATCTTTTAGAACATATATTCCTGTGGTTCTCTGTGTCCAGGCATTTGAACGTTTGTTTAAATCCATAAATTAAATAAATTGATGAATTGATTTTGTGTGTGTGTGTGTGTGTGTGTGTGTGTGTGTGTGTGTGTGTGTTTCCAGAGGACTTCCTCAGTGATGGAGACATCAGTATGGATATTGGTGTAACGGCTGCTCCTGTCATCACTGCGAACTACATCGAGTCATACCACAAGGTGAATTATACCTGTGTGTTCAGACACAACACACAATCATAACCATCTTCAAATGTCTTTATTAGCAATTATCCTGCATCATGAAGAGAGTTTCCTCAATCATCAGACAAGATAAGGAGTTTAGTGACCCATCACAGTTTACTTTTTTTTAATTCATTATTATTTGTCAGCATGGACTGTTTTATTTGATGTTTATACGGCCATCTACACATTATACACACTCTATGGTTTATGGGAGACTGTAATAAATCATATCCACCTTGTTCAGCCTCCCTAACCACCCTAATAACTGTAGTTCAGTTTCTTATGTGTCATATTTGGATAGCGGTTCAACCCAAAAGGGGTTCAGACTGATTTTGGATTGTTTGTGTAGATAAGAATCTCTTTGTCTCAGATATAAAAACTCTTTATGTCTTCCAGGGGTTGACCAAGTACAACAACACGTCCGCTGTCATCAGTGACTCTGGTTTCCACCCCAGTCAGCTGACTGAAAACAAGATGCTCTACTTTTGGCTGTCAGGTCAGTAATTTCATGACATTTCATTTTCTTCTGTCATTGGATGTTCATGTACACCGGAAGAGAAAGAAATAAAGTATTTTTACGATGTGGAAATATAATTCCATATAAGTAGCTTCACTGTATTCCAGTGTGTTGTCCAAGGAGCAGCGTAGTAGTTAGTTTGTTATCAGAATCTTTCCTCTCGTTGGGATTTATCGGTGTATTCCTACATTAAATCTTGGTTTGTCAATACTTTGTGTTTTAACCTCAGACCAGGTCTTGAACCCCTTGCTTGCTGCTGCCCACCAAGATGGCCGCTTTCAACTGAACATCTCTGGAGCAGAGATCACTGTAAGTCCATCACCTTCAGCTTCCTGTTAAACACACACACACTGGTGGCACTTACTGATTAGGAAGTATTGGAAAATGATTGATATTCTTTTATTTGGGGTCTGTATATGGAAAAAATACCACAAACAAAAAATATGTTGCTGTGTCATGTTGTTGTGATTTCAGGAGCTTTTCAAGACGAGTCTCTCCAGTGCCACGCCGGAATCTGTTAGGAAGGTAATAGTGGAAACCTCCTCATCTCCGCACACTCCCAGATACAAACATATACACCTTTGCCAGGTGAGATGTATTATTTTGCATGTGTGTGTGTGTGTGTTCAGTGTCTGTTGGAATCCGGTTCTCCAGAGCTAAAGGTGTGGAGTTCATCCGTTCCCTTCCTCAACACCTCCACCCTGGGTACGGCTGTCTGGGTGCAGGCGTCCGGGCAGCTCACCTGTGGGAGTCAAAGCACACCAACGCTCTTCTTCCAAACGGTACTTGTTCCAGTCTGTGACGGGACATTTTTTAAAACTATAACAGGAGTAGCAAGCTCTACTGAATCCACAGCTCTGTTTTCAAATACTTCGACAGACTCAGAAGCACAAACTTTCTGCTTTGAAAAGGTAGATACTGTGACGGGTCGTCTGCTTCGAACCCCACAACCCCGCTGCTGATTGATGCCTGAGACTGAGTTGTTTAGAAAATGAAATAATCTGTGACTACATTGTCTGTGTCATACCGTACAGTCACTGTGAGGGCTTCAGTGTGTTTGAGTGATGTTTTTATTTTTTGTCTATTTGTTTTTCATGTGTAGGATGTGGCCATGACTGTCACAGCTTCCTATGCGGACAAGAAAGTCTTCCTGCAGGGTAACGTGTCAGAGTAAGACCTTTCTTGTTGATTTTTTTTCTACAGGCCTTTGCTGATCTGAAATTCAATTCAGTACAGACTGATTACATTTTTAAGGTTTCATGTCAGCGCCTTCTCTCTTTGCATGAATCAGTCAGAAAACTGTTGGTTCTCTTGCTTCCATACATGGACAAACTAACTACTTGATACAGCGTGTTATCTGAGCACGTCAAAGGGGAAACAGTGGCAACAAAGGCATTTAGAGCATTGCACTTGGTTGTACACTTAAATACAACTTTTATTTAATCAGGTAGTCTCAGTGAGATCAAGATGCCTTTTGCAAGAGAGAGAAAGAAAAAACACACGTAGCCAAACAAACTAAAGGAAGAATAAGTAACCAGAGAAACAACAGCTGGACATGACACAAGCACATCCTGTCATGGTTTACTGTGACAGACAATTCATTGGTTTCATTTCCTGTTTTATTTTGAAGTAGCTTTCCCTGTGTGTCTCTTGTTGACTTTACTTCCTGTCTTTGTCCTGTTTCCCTCCAGTTTGATTGTCTGCCTCGCCCTAATGTGTTTCACCTGTGTTTTATTGCCCTTGGCTTCCTTCTGTATTTAAGTCTCTGTCTTTCCCTTCGTCCTTGTCGATCCGTCTGTTGTTGGATTCCTCTGGATCTCCAGTTTTCCTTCATGTTTCCTGTTTGTTGTTTTCCTAAGTTATTGGATTTTCTGTTTGTTTTTTTTGGTCCTGGCTGGTTTATTTTGGATTCATGTTCTTTTTGTAAGTTTCCCCTTTTTGTTATTTAATAAAACACCTTCCACTTTGGGTTGTCTGCATATTGGGTTCAGTTGTTCCTGCAAACCTGACACATGCAGCAGCAGTGACACACAGTATTTACTGATGACTGGAGTGAAACAGGCCTGAGGTCCGGTTTAATGAGACATTTGCTTTTAAATTTGAGAAGAGAAGTGACATACAGAGGCAACTGTGACACATGAAAATGGCGGTGGAAGCCCGTAACACAACATCCACAGTTGAGTTCTCAGCTGAGGGACCATTCTTGCATGTTATACCCCGCTTCCTCTTTCCCTTCAAGAGAACTTCCTGTCTCTCTCTGGTCCGTCAGCTTCGACAGTTGGCAGCCTACAGAGAAACAGGAAGTCTTTCTAGAAGCCAACTGACACCTGAACAGCTCCACAGCAGCCTGCTACATAATATAAAAGGACCCACAGACTTTAAATAACCCACATTAGCTTTCTTTTTCAGTTCTCATCTAATTTAACAAACAAGGCCGATCAAACAAACATCCACCGCACATTTAACACATTAAAAACTTACTTGCACTGTAATTTTGGTCGGTTTTCTGCATTTATTTATATCAGGTGCGATTCTTTGTCCATGTGTTGATTGTGTGGTGATGATCCTCTTTCCTCTCTAGGATCTTAATATTGAAAGCTGAGCTGTCCTCACAAAATCAACCGGTGAGAGTTGTAGCTTTTTTTGTTCAGTTTTGTTGCTATGGAAAACAATGTTGTGCAGCACCATCATTTGAGAAATTTGACAGGAAAAAATGATAAATGTAAATAAAGTCGAATTCCAACTGCATTACAACTACAGCTAAAATTAAAAAGACACTTCTTTTCTAAACAATATGCATTCTTTTGCAAAACATTTATTTTTTATATGTCCAAGCAGTTTTAATACCAATTAAATTTCCGGTGCAAATTCTTCAAAATAAAAGCACCATCTTGTGAACTTTCAGCATAAATTTGAATCCATGCCACAAAGAATCCAGTTCCTAATAAAGTGCTCATGAATGCATATTGATTATTTTCCTTTACATCAGTAAGAAAACACAAAGGATTTGCTGGAGAACACAAAAGTTCCCTCCCATTAAAATGGGTTTTGTCCCTTTTATTAAAATGTTGTTGATCGTGAAAACACATGAAGAGTATGTTTAAATGTTTGTTGTTTATTCACCTCTCTGTCTGTTTCTAGCTGCTGGATGAGGTTCAACTGGAGTTTATAAGAGAGGCAGTGGAGAAGATGGGCGTCCCCAAAGTGTTGTCTGGTAAGAGACGGAGAACCGGACACGGAAAGTAAAGTGCAACTAGACTTAAACCTCAGCTCATTGACCCCAACATCATAAAATATAAATATATGAACATAACTATAGCTACTTATTAAACACCCAGACAGCTCTTATGAGGATTTAGTTTCAACAGGTAATTTACCATTTTTTGGATTAACTCATTTGCAGGATTGTTTTACAACGAATCGTTTCTTGCATTTTCTTCTTTCTTCCTCAAGTTTTTGAACAACATACTTTTCTTGTTGACTGTTTCTTTTTTTTTGCAGTAGTAGTTGTGATGTTGGCTAACGTTAGCATGACAAATAATGATCAAGAGCACATGCTGACTCGACCTGAAAATACCCAAAGTGGAACCTGTATTATCTATGTGTTGCATTAATTCCTGCTGTGTAAAAGAGGTGAAACCAAATGTGGATGTAATGTGGTTTCCTGGAATCATTTGTCACGTGTTTTCCAGTTCTTGAGGTTGAGCTGACCCGACTGTTGGACAAACAGGGAACCAACCTGTTCGACATCTACGACCCTGAAGTGTTTCCTCGGGACGTAAGTATTCTCTGACTTCTTCTTCCTCTCTGACGTCACTCACCCCTGGAGTATTTCTATTGTCACATTGCTTCTTGTCTTTATCTGTCTCCACGCTTCAGGGCTTTTTGGTGATTCAGATGGATTTCGGTTTCCCTCATCACCTCCTAGTTGAGTTCCTCCAGAGGACACTACAGTAACTGTGCAACTCAGGAATAATGTGTTGCTTGTATTTGGAAAACAAAAGTGCCTCTTATTGGTACATTTACATTTTTGACCATTTTCATGTTTTTTGACCAACATTTTCTTTAGATAAAACAACCTCTTTTTGTCCAGTCTACACATCTACATAACAGGTGAATCTTGTCAATGATCTTCTCATATCCACCTGTGACTGACTGTGACGGCTGCATTACACCACATTTGAAAAGGATCATATGTTTGAAGTTGTTGTCTTGTTAAATCTGAAAAATGTGCAATTCCCATTCCTCATTTACTTTGTTTGCAATGTGTGACTTTGTTTTAGTGTTTTACTATTAGTGACTGAATCAGTTCAACAGAATATTTCTTTTGCTTTGTTTTTGAAGGTGGTAGGAGTAAGTATCAAATGAAAAAAGGAAGTAATTTTTCCATAGTTTGTGTGTGAACAACAACTGGACACCTCCATTTTTCAGTTGTCCAGTTGTTTGTACACTCACACAACTCTGGACATACAGTAAGTGGAAAAGCCTTAGTTGTGTAGGACGTTGGTGAATTATATCTGAACAATGTGGGCTCTGAAACTGCAGCGCAGTTCTTCTTTAAACTCATTTTATTTGCTACAGAGAATGAAAAACTGCTGTTAAAACATTCCTGTTACCCAAACAGGACACACACAAAGCTTTCTCTAATCATGATTAAAGTTGCATAGATTGTGATATTCTTCTATTGTCTGTGTGCAATGCAATCTTTTTATTGGCCCAAAACTGCAGACCAGTTTAATTTAGTTACACATGCACAATTTGATGCATGGAAGAGTGAAATATTAATTTCTCTTTTTAAAATATACCTGATAAAATAATTTCAACAGCTTCCACTCAGGTGCTGGTGGAATAATTATTCTGTCGAGGTTCAAGCATGAAAATTATGGCAAATTTGAAAGATAAGTAAAGAGGCTTCAGAAGATGTTCTGACCCTTTCCCTTTCTGCACATTTATCATGTTGAAGATTTTGTTTTAAATGGATAAAATTGCCATTTTGCCTGAATCTACATTTAATAATGACAAAATGAAAACATGTTTTTAGAAAATTTTGCAAGTTTATCAAAAATAAGAAACTGAAATCTCTCATTTACAAAAGAATTCAGACCCTTTGCTGTGGCAACACAAACTGTGGTCAGGCTTTAATGATCCTTCACATGTGTCTAGAACTTGACTGGAGTCCAGCTGTGGCAAATTGAATTGATTGGATGTTTATAAGGCACATACCCCTTTTTTTTTTTCTTTTTTTTTTTAAGGTCCCACAACTCACACTGCATGTGAAAAACCATGATGCCAAAAACAAAAAAAGGTATAAAACCATTTCTAAACCTTTGAGTGTTCCCAGGAGCACAGTGGACTCAACATTCGTGACATGGAAAAGAGTTTGGTATCACCAGGACTTTGTATATTTATATAAACTAAAACAAATCCCCCCAAATCATGTGTATTATACTTTCACAAAAATAATATCATAAACACCCTCTTGATAGTCACACTAAAACTTTCCATACACTGCACCATTTTGGTGAGGTGAGGTTAGAAGTCAGTAATATTCAGCAGCTACCAGATGGCACTGTTGGACCACTATCCACGGCACTGGGCATTCGAAACTCTGCGCTGATGACAGCTTGAGATAATACGGTGTTATGACTTATATAAAGCATCGGAGCGTTTTTATTTTTTATTTTTTTGAACATATGTGCCTCTACATGTTACATGCCTCGGCTTTTGTGAATGACTTGTTGTAAAGTTTAAATTTCAGCCATTCAAACTAATGGTTCAGTGTAAGTTATTTAGCTCATAGTATTTAGTTTTTTCACACACACTCTTTAGAAAAATAAAAATAAAGATTTTAATTTCTGAGACTTGAGTTCCAAACTAGTGGAAACTTATTACATTTAAATGACGAAAATGTTGACATGAGCTCGGTTTATTATTTTGAAGTGCAGAACTGTACAGTACAGTAACTTCTGCTGTTTGTATCACACTCTTTCTTCGGGTTTCTCAGAGAAGGTTTTTTTCTGAAGGCTAAATGTTATTCTTGGTCTGTTTGGCCTTGGAGGTTGTCAATGTTCATGCGAACCGTCCAACCACTGTTCTGTTATTTTCTGAAATGCGACGCTGACCTTACATTAAATTTATATTTTTGTATTATTTTCCAAGACAGCTTCACCAGATACTGAGAAAAAGCAAATCTAAAGCCTAAAAAAAAAACAGAAAATGCAGCCTGTATTTAATTGCCTCAGTGCAAATTACTAAGAGTTGAAAGTTGGTGTTGTCCCAAATATTTGAACACACACATGTAACTTAATGGAGTCCATAAACAAAATTGCCCTAAATGCCATAATTTGCACCGCCCAACAACCTACCTGAGTGCACTGTCTCACCTCTCTCACCTGTCCTGGTCTGATCAACCTATCTTACTATTTTTGCATGTTTCTCTACCTGTTGTTTTTCCTGTCATTGTCTGTATCTTATTGACCAAAAGCACGACTGCAGGCAAGTCACATAGATGTAAACAAGCAACTTCCCTGGCCAAAAGCCCCCAGCTGACCATGCCAACCCTTTCGCCTCCCACTACTCTTTGTCTCTCTGTTAACATTCCTCGACACTGCATTCTTGCCACCCTGTCTGTCTCTGTGTCAGCACTGGGCACCAAGGCCTCAGCATGAGTCTGTGATACACACTGAAACTCCTCCTCGTTGGTTAAGATGTTTACGCTTTGCAAACAATGATCAGTCAAGGATTCAGTGGTTATCCTTGGGTGGAAAATCCAGTGCAAACACACGTATTACCACACAACTGTCCTTAACAAGGTGGCTTGTTTGGTTCAACAAAGGTTTATATTTCTCCTCCCCAGCAGTGTTTACATGGGCCCCACCACAGAGGAACATACCGAGCCTTTCACCGTGTTTACATCCAGTGTGATGTCTGGTTGACTGACCACTCGTCACTTTTATGTCTCTATGAACAAAGGTGTTCATACTATATACGCAGAAAGTATTCCAGCCTTCGAAGCAGTGGTCAGTGACCTCTGTCCCTTCCCCCAGTCTCTGCTTGCTATGAGTCTGCATTCCTTTCAGTCCCAAACACGACCACAAACACTCACCATCTTTCCCTCTCTTTTTACCTCTAACCTCGTCTAGTCTCGCTTACTTTTCTCTCACTCCTCTTTCTCTTTTACCATCAACTATTAATCTTTTGGAAAAGATGGGTTTACTACAGCAGCTTCAACCTTATTATAGTTTATACAACATCAAGTTTTACATTTCACAATACAACCATTAATGAACCAGGGTGTTCTTTACACTGGAATTTGCTTTTGTAGACTGCAAATAGTCACCGCCATATTATTAGCTTATAAAGTTGTCACAATGCGTGTTAGTGGTTCATTTACAGCAGCGTTCGACATCATCAGGGGAATACGAAATTCACTTTCATGCCAACAGCTAGATGAGAAGATTTGAACCACTCTCATATCTGGCAGTAAATATAAGGCGACAGCTAGTAGCTAAATAAAGACTAAAATAAAGATTGGAAACATGGGGAAAGAGCTATAGAAATCTATCCAAGCGTAACTAATCCATTGTTTGTTTAATCCGTACAAAAACCAAAGTTGTGCTTTTTGTGGACTCATCTTGTCGTGACCACAGCAACTTTAGAAGATGACTCAAGATGTGTCTCAATTTAGAGGCTGCATCCTTCGAAGGCTGCATTTGAAGATCAATTGCATCACAATTGCACAACATGGCCGTCTCATTTTGAAGGCTCTCTAAAATGCAGCTGTTTAATGTGTTATTCATTTCCCAGGCAATGAAGGATCCAACAGTGCCTGCCAAACCTATCCCATGATTCATTGCTTGCTAGTGATGAATCAATTTTCAAAAAGAAAATATGGTAGACTCCACAAATATAACAGTCATTTCCGTTTGGCCATGGCTTCAAAGACTGCGTGCTTTGAATGATCTGGCCCCCGAATTGGGACACAGCTTTAATGTATGACGTGTTGTCTTACCTTAAGAAAGAGCCAGGCTAGCTATTTCCCTGTGTTTCCAGTCTTTATGCTAAGCTAAGCTAACTGGCTGCTAGCTGTAGCCGTATATTTACCAGACAGTATGTGATTGATTTCAGTCTTCTCATATACAATAATGCTTGTGAAAGGCACATGTATTTCCCAAAATGTTAAACTATGTCTCCACCGTCTCCTTACAAAAAATGTGAGGCTCTTTAGCTGCTAATGCTCCTCTATATTCACCAGCTAGTTGCTAACTTTGCCTGTTTGGTGCTGGCCAATTAGCATGAAGTGGTTTTATCAAACCTTTTTGCTATAAATGGCAATGTACTGGAATAAAGGGAGCAGTGAGACTGAACTATATAGTAGGATTTGTGGCTTGCAAACCATGACCAAGAAGATAAAAGAGGTTGAAAAGCTGTGTAGAGCCACAGGGTCGGTTGTTCATTCTCTGTGATATTTGCAAAGACCACTTTCTCAGGCTTTAGCACTTAGATGGCGGTGAGCAATAAACCTTCCAACCTTCAAAATGTCCCTTCAGTGACGTCATCACAGATGCTACATCTATTTGTTATTAATTGATGTGGCTGTACGATGGAGCTAATAAAGCTTTTATTTGAATCAATTTGACGTGTGCATTATGGGAAAAGTATAAAGCTGGTCTTTGATAAATGCTCCCAAGAGTGTGATTTGGTTTGCATCAATGAAGAAAAACATAATATAGACCAGACGTGTACATTTTTTACCCACAATTCACTTTGTTGCGCAACACTTTATTTGATCAACTGTTGGCAGCTCTACAGAGCAATGACATAACTTCACCTTAAAGGGGCAAAACTTATAATGAACTCAGAGGGGTAAATGTTATTTTCTATCTATCTAAAAGCAAAACTGCTGGTTGAAGCAGGACTGTGAGTGTCATTGACGCAGTGGATGATTTATCATTGATCATGATCATTTTCTTCATTTCAGAAATTATATAATTTGATAAAACAGTTTCTGTCCTTCCAAACTGCAGAGCTTCTGCAAAGTGTCTGACAGAACAACGTGAATGGATGCTGTTTTTGGCAAACAGCGTCACATTGGCTAAGGTGATCTTGTCCGTCGTTGTGTAAGGAAAGTGCAATTGGCTGCAACTTCACTTCGCCAGGCCAAGTCTGACTCATTGCTGCTCTCACTGCAGCCTTTCACTATCACCCATCTCAATGTCCATTACCTCAATGAGTATTCCACATAAATCTGCATTGAATGCCCTGCTGTGTAGATCTCGGCTGTCCTTGCTTCACCGCAAACTCTCAGCTATACATTTACAAGGGAAGAATATCGACGTTTGGAGAGATCTCAATGCTTTTCTGAACAGAAAACACAAATTATAGCGTTTTTTTAGGGGTAAAAACACACAAATGGTGTTGTATTCAACAAATAAAACACTGATGATATAGCTGCTTTGTGGCCAGCAGACTATAAGTGTAATTTTAAGCCACACTTGGACGGTGACTTTTGTGACCAGAAAACTGTGTTTAGTGCTAATTAGCAATTATTAGCATGCTGCCACGCTAAACTAAAATGTTGAACATTATAAATTGTATATCTGCTAAACATCAGCATGCTAGCATTGTCACTGTGAGTGTGTTAGCATGCTGACATTAGCATTTAGCTCAAAGCACAGGTGCAGAGCTGCTAGCATGGCTTCAGACTCTTGTTTAGGTTAATGATGACAGTATTGAACAGGTTCTTCTCCTGTGCATGAATGTGCCGATCAGCCTTTTAGATGATACAGCATGTAGTGAAAGTGGATCATCAAAATCACATGTGTTCATCTTTAAGAAACCAGCTGGCCACCAATGCTGTGTACAAGGTTGATAATTTGGCATAAGAGCAACACTACAGTGGCTGCAACATAAAGTATACAACACAAACCTGGTCAATATCACTACAATGTTAATTCATTTTTGAAAAACAGATGTTTGACTAATTAAACTATAATTAAAGATCCACATTAAATGACCGACTGCAACAAAAGTCAGTAAACCCTTCATTAGTGAGATTTCATTCTTTTATTTATTTAATATTTTGTACGTCTGCCTTGACCTGGGCATGGATGAGATGTTTGTTCACAGCTGATTCCTTTCAGCTCCTCTTTGCTGGAAGGGTTTTGTTGCTCTACCTTCTGCTTTAAAATACTTAAAACATCTTCTACTGGATTCAAGTCAGCTGACATACTAGATCAAGTCATGGTTTTCACTTTTTTGTCTTTAAAAACTCTTGTGATTTTTATGTTTGGGATCATTGTCGTGTTGGAAACTTCATGTAATGTCCTTCATGACGTCTGATCGGTCACTGAAACAGCAGTTTCCACAGATAATTCCTTGAGCCAACTCAGAAGCACTTACCTGTCTGATTTTCAATGCGTTGTGTAAGCACATTGTGCCTGGCATTATTTTTTAAAGGTCAGCCACTGCACCTTCTACTATTAGCAGCATGGCTCTTCCTGTACCACCTAACCACTACTGCATGTTCAGTAACTGATGTTTTTGTACCCTTCCCCCATTTTCATGAAGTCTCACAATCTGGTT
Organism: Seriola lalandi dorsalis; assembly: GCF_002814215.2. Lineage (NCBI taxonomy): Eukaryota > Metazoa > Chordata > Actinopteri > Carangiformes > Carangidae > Seriola > Seriola lalandi. Next base: position 395,253 of record NW_019525018.1, read on the forward strand.
TATGACTTATCCATGCAGAGCCATGCTGCATGAGAGACAGCCCAGGCCAAAATACAGGAAGTTGTGGTACACCGCTTTCAGAGAGCAGACCTGGGTATGGCGGGGGTAAAACTCCAGTCTGAAGTAAAGTTCATGCTCTTCGCTTCGGTTTGTTTCACCCCTCTGCCCGTCTCTCCGCTAACATCTTCATGCTAACAATGACTAGGTTAGCACGCCAATGTTAACCAGTAATGTTTAGCATGTTCATTATGTTTTCAGTGTGTTAGCATGCTAACATTTGCTAATTGGCACTAAAACGCAAAGCACGGCTGAGAGTGATGGGAAAAGTAAATGGATCCCCAAAGTTATTACAAATTCATCCTCTGGGAACCATGAATCTTTGGCCACCAATCCATCTGGCGGATGTTGAGAGAGATTTTCTGCTGAATAGTTCAAATGTTGACTCTAGATGAAAAGTCAGGGGGGTCACCAAAGTTTCAAAGCCTCATCCTCTGGAGACCACGAGTGTCAATAAAAATAAATGGTAGACCATAAATACATGTCCATCAAAAGAAAGCACCAGTCACTCAAGTTTTTCTCTTTCATTTTTATTTGTGCAAAGCAGAAAAGTAAATTTACAGCCAAGATCATTTCTATGCAGTTAACCTGAAACATTTTTAATTACAGAGTATGTTTTCATGAGTACATACTGAATGCATTCAGTAAAGCTGCATAGATAGCAAAGGTTATCACTGTCAGTCACAGGATATTGTAGTTAAGGCTGCTATCACAGAACAGAATCTGTTTTGTTTTTTTTTAAAACAAAAAATAAGTGTATTACATTAATGTACATTCTCAAGAATTAAAAAGGTACAAGTTTGTGTTTCGTTATATTTGGATAATTTTTAGCATGACCCTCTATATATTTTTGTTAGTGAATATAACATACATTACAAGTTTAAGCGTGATTGAGCGTGTTTGTTCTCTACTGGGGACAAATTGATTTTGGAAGAACCAATTAGATCAAAATTTTAGTTATTTTGGTCACGATACTGAAAGTTAAGTAACAAGTATGGAATGTGCTATAACTACAGATCATGGTGTCCATTTTTTCTATGACAAATATTTTTTAAAAATGTGAAAAAAACAACAATATTGCGATGGAAATAGCAAAAAGTGAAAGCTCAGGGCAAATACAGACATTTGACACGCTACAAAATAAAAGACAACTTCTGAATAAGAAAAATACAGAAGAAGATACACTGAATGATATTGAGGGAAAAAAACAAAAGTACTAACATAAAGATTATTGCCTCATGACGGATGTACCAGTAACACTTTTTTAATTTGAACAGTTATAGCATATAGTAGAGGTATTACAAAATAAAGATAAAACTATACATTTAACCACATTTCAAAAGAAATATAACGATGAAATATACAGTAAAATACATTTGCATGTAAAATAAAACTAACATTTCAAACAAATTAAAAGTCACAGTTCAACAAACCCCAAATGTTTCAACATGGAAATACTCAAGTACTTTTTTTTTCTTTTTTAAAAAAAAAAAAAACTTTTTAAACTTTTTGTGGTCATCAGATCAAAAGTGCCACAGTAGACATTCAAACGCCTCTGGGTGGTTCCAGTATCAGACGACTGATGTAGGGATCAGTTTAGTTTTGTGATCCTGCTCCGTTCCCTCAGCTCTGTGTACTCTGAAACACTGCGTCTCACAAGAATTGAGATAATGCCTATTGTACACTTCACAAGAGTCACATATTCATTTAGGGGAGAGGGGGGGGGGGCTTCCATGTTAAATCCCGGTTACTCCCAGGTAAACAGGGAACATACCCTGATGTATAAATCTGCTACAACTGAACAGGAATGCTCATGGATATGAATGCCAGCATTTGTGGTGGTTGCACAGCTTTCATTTGTGGCAGCACAGTCACACATAGTACAGTGTCATAGTCACACGTATCCTTCCACAACAATAGCAAACAAAGGTAAAATAAAGTGTTTCAAACCAGTTTTGTGTAAAACTACATTGAGGAGGCGTTTTCGCAATATCCTTGCTTATGGACACAATTACTTTTTCTAAATTATTTTTGTTTAACCCCTACCCCGAACAGCGATTGTCCAATCATGGCGTAGCAACTGCAACTAGGCATATGAGGCTTGTCAAGCTTTGGATTTCTTCACATTGTGCATGGGGTTGTATGAACAGAAACACTGTTAGTCTTTTCAAAACTAGAAACCTAAGAGTGCAAGTGTTACGAATGCACTGAAAAGTGTGTGGCAAATTTTTCATCCCAATCACACGCTTGTTTTTAGCCTCAGTCTTTTAGCATAGTCCCATGTATGTAGCCATCAAGTGCATATTTAAAACCCCTTTTTTTTTTTTACAGGGTTCTCACATTAATTAGAGCTAGCTGGAAAAATTAACAAGCTAGGTGGAGGCAGCTTTTTCAACCAACACACGGTGCTAACATTAGCTTATGTAGCTAGCTAGCCACCGATAATAAAAACTGCCAGTGACCGTTGTCACTGGGTAGAAATAAGAGGCCTGCTTTTGTCCATCTTTGTCTGAAAACAAAGGAGCCATTGTTTTCATGGCCTGTTTTCATTGCAGGGGCTGTTTGAAAGCGGAAAGCTGCTAGCTAAGCTGTGTCCTTCCTTCATCTTCATCGGGTAATACATGTGTAGACGATTGATTTCTATCATGGAAAGAAAGCGCTGCTGTCATTGTCAGCGTTCTCTTCAAGTCTGACAGGCACTGCTGCTGTAGTGGCAAGTTGAGAAGCTAGCTCAAGAGGAATGCTAACACGAATAAAGTCTGTGTTTCACCAAATATGAGAAGTGCCAAGCAAAGAAAACAAACTCACTTAAAGGCAAAGGCTGTGGTTACAGCAGATGATGAATCTTTGAGTGTTTGGTGCACCCTTGATGGGGTGAGGTAGAATCGAGCTGCTCCCAGGATGTTTGGATGAGAGGCAGCAGGACGAAAATAGTCACAGTTTTCACTCTTCCATCTCTAAAGATTTAAACAATTTGGTTTTGACAAGATGATTACCACCACTTACTGAGCACTCAGTAGTACAGAGTGGTCTTGGTGTCATTTTACTGAATGCCCCCTTTGACAGTTACTATACAGCTGTGCAGCTACAACTTTCTTAAATAAGTAATCAATGCAAAATTCAGCTGTTTAGTATGACATCACCACTTGTGTCGTTATTCTGGATTATAGGTGCGATGATGAGTGAAGCTTGAAGTAGGCAACCGGTGACGTCACCAGAGAATCCATCCCCTCCATAAGGAACCATTGTCATTGAAGTTTTCATCAATGTAGTGATAATATAAAACGCAAAAAAACATAGTCAGTTAGCTCCCAAGTCTCCTGGAGACCTTAGCAACATTTTCCTTGGCTCATAAAGCATGACTGGAATGTCTTTTTGACTAAATCCGACAATCCGAATGATAATACTCAATGTGTAAGATACAGAGATGTGGATCTACTCGTCACAGTGATCCATATATCAATACCAGACAACCAGCAAACTTCTGTTAGTAAAAACAGGTTGAGAAAAGTCACAGTACCACATTACAGGTAAGGGGGGGGGGGGCAGACCTAATTGTAATGTACATACCTGAAGTTTGATGTCTTTGATTTTGATTTTGTTAAGAGTTTAACCAGCTGCGCAGAAAACTCTTACTCTTCATACTTTGAGAAACAACATAAACTGAATTTGCCCTGGCCTGAAGATAATGTAAAATACAACCATTTAAAAATGTAAAGTCAAACAAACCGCAAGTTGTGTAGACATGAGTCTGGCCTGTTAAACAATTAATGATTCCACCAGCCAACAAGTTAGCCTATCAGTAACAGGTAAGGCCAGGTTACTGGCATATTGAGTGTAACCAAAATCCACCTTAGTGATGAGATTCAAAAAGTCAGAGGCAGAGAGCAGTTCTGACCTGTGATGAAGATTAGTACAAGTCAATGGTTTCTTTTCTCTTTTTTTTTTTGGCTCTGAGGGAGTTACACAGTGTAAACTTCGAGCTGCTATGGATTGTGGAGCGTACTTTAAGCATCCTAGCCACGTGATCAAGTTTTGGCTTTGGTAAAGCGCAACACCAACACTAGCCAGCAAATCCTCTCGGGGGAGGGGGGTGTGAGTAAAGCGTGGATGGTGGAATCTTTATCAGTCCGTATGTCCTCCTCCCGCCGTTCGGCTGAACGTGTTGTCAATCCATCCAAAATCATCTCACTCGCATTACACAGCCCAGATCTTCTTCTGCTGGAAGTAAGCATCAAATCTGGCCTGGGCGTACTCCTACAACACAGTCAAGTATACACAAACACATTATTGATTTGTAGACTTAATTGTAAATGGATAAAAATTGCCACTTTTGCCCATCAATCTACACTCTATGACCGATAGCAACAAAATGAGAACCAAGACTGAAATCTCTCATTTACGAAAGTATTCAGGCCCTTAACTCAGTACTTTGTAGACGCCTCTTTGGCAGCAGTTACAGCTTCAAGTCTTCTTGGCAAAGTCTCTACAAGCTGGATTTGGGTAGTTCATCCAATTATTCCTGGCAGATCCTCTCAAGCTCCATCAGACTGGACAGGAAGTGTCTGTGAACTGCCACCTCCAGGTCTCTCACTGATGTTCATCGGGTTTAAGTTTGGGCTTTGGCTGGCAACTCAAGGACACTTGTACCGAAGCCACTAAGGATTGTCTTGGCTGTGTGCTTTGGGTCATTGTCGTGCTAGAAGGTGAACCATTGCCCCAGTCTCAGGCACTCTGGGGCAGGTTTTCTTCAAGGACCTCTCTGAGAAGCCCCCCCCCCCCCCCCCCCCCCCAATACCATAATGCTGCCGCGTCACCACAGAGGTCTACAGGGAATTCCTTGGACTTCATGGTTTGGTTTTTGTCCTGACATGCTGTGTAAATTGTGGGACCTTGTTTACACAGGTATGTGTTCCTTTCTAAACTATGTCCAATCATTTCAATTTACTGAAACTGGACTCCAGGGGTGCAACAGTAAAAAAAACGGAAATGGAAAAAATGGAAGAAAAAATGAATAAGGCTAGGTTAGGTTTCTTTTCATTTATTCCGTCTGAGCGCTTTTGTAAATAAGAGATTTCAGCTGGTTTAAAACAGATTTTCACTTTGTTATTATGGGTTATTGAGTGCAGATTGGTGGGCAAAATGGCCTTTTTATCTACTAGAAAAACTCCTCTAGCATGTTCTAAACAGAAACACAAAACATAAATATAATAAAAATTTTTACTCACCAGGTATCCGAACTTGATGGTGGAGAGCCGGGCCTGGATGATGGACCACAAGCCCCAAAAGAAGTGGGATGCCAGGGAGAACCTACATTCAAGAACACGTGAACACTGTGTTTTCTAATTGTTTCACCTTTTATATTATGCATTGTATTATATTGAAAATGCCTAATGGGTTTACACCCTGCTCTGTATCTGAGCTCACCTGTTGACTTCAATATACATCTCCTCCTTCAGTTTCATTTGGTCCTCTTCGCTCAGGTTGTCGAACCCTCTGTCAGACTCGCGCAGGTAGCTTTCAATGAAGTGGAGCTGCACAGAGACGTGACATGAAGTTCACACCGGTCAGCAGTCCATAAGTAAAACCAAATCAGTGTTAAAGTATGAACATATACACACCTGCTGGGCCTTTGAAGGGTAGTTCTGAGCGCTGACTCTGAAGAAAGGAAACTCATCACAGTTGTAGTCGTACATCCACTCACAGAAATGGTTGCCAATATCAAATCCCCTGCAAAGTTAACAGATGATAAGAGAATAAGAGACGATGACTGATGATGCCTTTACATTTCTTTTTTTTCTTACACTATGTTGCTTTGGTTAAAAAATAATGTATGAAATGTTGTGAAATGATATGCTGAAGCTATTTGTAAATTGATACAAATTAATCATGGCCAATTTTGATAATTATCAGTAAACTAATTTATCATGTAAAATATTAGACATTGATTACATTGTATAGCACACCGGTGTAAGTTGTATACCTATATTAGTCAGTAATTGTGACATTCATAGACTAAAGAACTAATCAGTTAATACAAATCATTAATAAAGCAAATTACTATAAATAATCAAGTTGGAATATTGCTATGTAAAAGCAAACAAGTGGAGAAAACGTTCAGTTTCTATTAGCAGTAAAAGACAGGAATAGAAAATTACAAGTGAAGATAACACAGAGAACAGGAAGGCTTGTTACAACAGCACCAACACTGTGTCTACATAGAAGGTAGCATTAGCAGCACGTTAGCAGACCAGCAGCAGCAACTCTGGTGTTCCATCTGTGTCTACACCGGATGCATGCAAGCACAGTGTTGAGTTTGAGGTTTAGGGAAAGCTCTCAGAGCCAAATACATTTATACGGGGGTGTAGCTGGAGTAAAACCTGAGCAGTTGTGTGGCCTGTACAAGACAAATGGACCAAGCGAATCTGTTCCGTCAGATGCAAGTGAAATGGAAAACTGAAAAACTGTTTTCTGGGCCATAAGAGTGCACAGCCGTGACAGCAGCTCTGTGTAGCTATGTAGTGTAGCTACGCTGTGTAGGTAACTTTTTACCATGGCTACCATCTTAGTTTAGTCAGGATGCTAAAGTTGCTATTAAGCACTTAAGACAAAGTAAAGCTGAGGGCTTTTGCATATAATTGGTCATAAACCAAAGTGCTGGACGGAGTCAGATCTGTTGGTGGCGCTGGATGAAACGTCGCCAGATCATCAGTCGGCTTCATTCTCTGATTTGTTCCTAGGTGTAGGGATATTTCAAAGTGGTTTCTATCCTGCAGCCGCAGCTAAAACTGTGATGAAAATATCTTCATTACAATGTGTAGCATACAGGACTGTCCTTAGAAGAAGCCTGGTTTTCTATTCAGGTAAATAAAGGCCTCTATTTGGGAACTTACAGTGTGTGCCCTCATCCTGTGATTTAGACCACAACACATGGACAGTGGCTTACGTGATCATGCCCTAATTTTACACTTGCACATTGATTCCCGTACTGCTATCAGCAGCTGTGAAAACCTTTTCCAACACAAAACCCCCCTGCGCTCTGGGGGAGTCTATGAGCTGGACTCATCCCCTTCTGTTTCCACTTCTAACGAATGGGGGGAAAAAAAAATCCATACCATGTGTGTCCATTTGTGGGCGTGCCCTTCCTGTAAATGCATGTATGTTGGCGCATGTGCTCACACGTTTGGTATGTGTGTGCGGTCGTTTGCGTACAGAGGGTCACATATTCGCTCTGCAGCATATGAGGAGACTTAAAGGGGCCACGCTGAAGGGAGCTGCAGGAGGGGGGTGGAGGGGGGGTCAGAGGTGGGAGTGTTTCTGTTTGTATGAGTGTGTGCAGGAGATAGCGAGAGAGAAAAGAGGGAGACTTTCGTCTGAGATCCACTGTGATTTGAGGCCAGTGTGATTCATTCCCATGAATTTTCACATGCAGACACATTTGAGGTCACTCAAAGGTGCAGAAAACAAGCGCTCCTTCAGATGCACAACCACAGGACTCTATTCTCAGTCTATTCCCAGTGCTTTGTGCATGACTGTGTTGCAAAATCCACTGCAACATCTCCAGGAGTAACAATGACAGATCTGGTTGAGTTGAGGCCTTTCCATTGCCTCCATCCTGTGTGTCCTCAATGGCCTGCCAAGTTCTGGTTACATAACATCTGCAGTGAACATTTCAGCAGAGGGAGGTGGCCATGATTTATGGCTATCAGGGGGAAATACTTATGTATTTTTTTCTCTCTCTCTCTCTCTCTCTCTCATTTTTCCTGTGATTTTGATTCGTTTCTGGCTCGATATCTAGGTTACTCTCTCTCTTTGTCTCTCACTCTCTCTTCAGCTTCTGCCTCACTCTCAGCCTCCCTGAAAGGCGAGTGGGCAGTGATCATTACTGTCATTAACAGTGTTAGCTGGAAAAATATATTAAATGAATACATAAAAAAAATAATGGTAAAAAATAAAAAATAATAAAATAAAAATGTTTGAAAATTGACATTTTTAAATTATTTGTCTGAAATTAAATCAAAATGAACTTCCACAAAACTCTGTAGTAATTGTAATAGAAATGTTGATATAACATTAACCAACAGACAAGTAGTTGGTTTTTATACATACAATCTATCCATATGATTATTCATTTAATACTGTCTTAATATTAAATATTAATATTTATATTATATTTATATAATAAACTTAATATTTAACACATTCGGTTTCTATAGAAAAAGGTCTAGGTAAGGTGCAGCGTTACAGCTGGACTTTATATTTCAGGATGCAGATAGAGGCTGAGAATCAAGAGATTTCTGGTTATATAAAATGTGTTCTGCAAACTAGAAGGGAAAGACCGACAGCACTAAAATATCTGCTGTATTTACTGAGACTGTGCATGAAAATGGAGTCTCACAGTTTGACTTATCTGACGACAGCATGCTGTGTAATAAACAGTGCAAAAAATAACTTTGGCAACCAAAGCCCAGCCAGAGAGCCTGCAAACTTCCTTCTTCCTTTGTCTAGTTTAATTTCTTTGTGGAGGTAAACTGAGGAAAAAATCTGTCCATTTCCTTTTCTGGTGGCCTCTAGGAAACTACAAGTTTACCAGGTTACTTCTTCTTTCAGTAAATTTCAATGTGTTTTTCACCCACTACTCACGACAGAGATGACAATGACACTAAACACACTAATGTCAGAGCGTATAAATTTTCCCGCATTGGATTTAATCTAAAAGAAATCTTACAGCTATAAATCCAGTGTTGATATGCCAATATAGTAATATAATATAATAATATAATAAAACAGCTTCAAAATTTGGTTTACAAATCTAATAAAGACAGTCAAATATGTTCCACTGATGGTTATCTAAAAGCGAAGTCTTTATGAATAAAACAGGCAATATTCTATATTCATGCCAATTTTAACAAATCCCATAAAAGTACCAGAACCAACAATGTGTTAATAAGTCTCTAAATATTTGACTGGCCATTCGTTCCTACTGAAGATGTACAGGTCCTAAACATGTGATTTCATTTTTTAAATTGCTAAGTATTTTCTTCAAACAGCTGAGCACTGTGGTTTTTAGGAGACACAATAACTCTTTTTTACTGCAAACCAAATTTACCCACAAGTACAAATAAAGTAACCTGACCTGACCTGAGTAAACAGAACATATGTTGGGGACAAATACAGCGTTCAGCAGTAGGACGCTGTATTTGGGACTGACTCAAAATGAACTACATGTTGACTGTAATAAAGGAACATGTCAGCCAGCGCAGAAATGCGTCTCATTGATGTGTTTTTAATCATATTTAGACAATAATAGACAACTAGATAAATACTTTTTAACAGGATCATTTAAATGTTTGTTTGGGTCTTTTCATGAGATGTGTTAACAATAAGAATATTAAACAAATTTTAAAGCAGTTTTGCTCCACCTGGAAATTGTTTACAGTGGTTGCCGACCTACCTGTAATTGTAGCTGCTGTACTCGAAGTCAATGAGCATCAGCTTCTGTTTGTCTGAGGTCTGGCGATCATTCAGCAGCAGGACGTTCCCTGAACACACATGCCAAAAGTTTTTCTTTTTATTATTATTTTTTGTATAATGGCAAAGTAAATCTGCAGCACAGAGCAGCGACTGATGTCTGTTTTACCTTCTTGACAGTCATTGTGGCAGAACACCACAGGAGAGTGAGTGGAATCCAGTAGAGACCTAAACAAACACGGAAATCAAAAGGTGATAAATCAGCAGGGTTTAAGGAGCTCCTGGTGAGCACCTTCATACTGCATCCTGACCACTATGATCAATACACGTAAACATGAACCCATGACATTCTGGACATTACCAAGGAAGTTTCATCTCTGCTTCACTTTATTGTAAAACTGTTTAAGACCTTTGCAAATATTCTCCCAGCAGCTAACCCCAGGTAGACACTCAGTGCAACTAAGGGCACAATTTAAAATAATATGTCTGGAATGCAGTGAAAGCTCTTCAGGGACAACAGATGGCGGTTACTCAGGATTAATGACGTAAAACCACAAGAGCAGCTTGAACAAGTGTCTTGATCCCTTTACATTCACAGTGCGAAGGACAGGAAGAAAAGCCCCCATTACATGCTGCATGAAATCACAAAAAACCTACATAGCATAAAGTGTCGGAACAGGGTTCATGCAGATGCTTATATTTCTGCTTTTCAAAATAAAATTCAGATTCTGGTCACTGATCACTGACTTTGATATTTCACTATGACACATCAGTTTTTCATTAATCCAGTAACGAACTCTCTCATATCAGTCAGTGTTTAAAACATGAGCAGGTTGACGCTTTGTGATATTAAAGTCTGTGTGTGTGCGTGTGTGTGTGTGTGTGTATGTGTGTGTGCGTGTGTGTGTGTGTGTGTGTGTGTGTGTGTGTGTGTGTGTGTGTGTGTGTGTGTGTGATCTCTTACAGGTTCTTACTCGCTGGATAGTCTCAGGTTTTCTGAGGTAAACAGGGACCTACACATTCCATACATACTGTTGCATAACACACATGCCATGTTTGTGTGTGTGTGTGTGTGTGTGTGTGTGTGTGTGTAGGAACATACTTGAGCAGATCCATTTCCTGTGGCAGGTTGTAGCTGAGCAGGCGGTTGAAGCGACGCAGGTGGGACTCTCTGGTGAAATTCAGCCTCATGACTTGGCTCAGGTACCTGGTGAGAACATTAACACACACACACACACACATATATAGTTACTCCATCGTTCTCTCAATGACATTTTTATCTCTTATCTGATGAAGAAAGGTAATTTACGGTGAAGTCGGGATCATGTGAGTGTTCCCTAAATGTCAGTGTCAACCTGACTCACTGATAAAAATGATGCCAAATCTTGACAATCAATAGTTGTAAATGACTGATTGTCACCCCAGAGTTTTGCTGATACAGCCTTATGGTGACTAATGTTGGCTAATGTCAACTAACGACAGTAGCATTGTTAGCTAAATAATGTTAGCTAATGTCAACTAATGACAGCAGCATTGTTAGCTAAATAATGTTAGCTAATGTCAACTAACGACAGTAGCATTGTTAGCTAAATAATGTTGGCTAATGTCAACTAATGACAGTAGCATTGTTAGCTAAATAAACTTAGCTAATTTTAGCTAATGAAAGTAGCATTCTTTGTTAGCTAATGTTAGCTTTCTCTTCTCTAATTGTACCACTGTTACACTATGTTTTATCATTCACTGAACAGAGTAGACACACAGAGAGGGCATTAATCGCTTTTAAGCAGCCAAAGTTTGCTGCTAGGTGTATTTCTTTTCTTTCCTTTCCTTCTTTCTCTTTTCAAATGGAGGTACAAGTTAAAAACTTTATAACCTGGTTCAAATTTCTTGTTACCATGTAAAAATGGCATTACGTAACGTTTTGAAATGTGTGTTTTTTTGTTTTTGTTTTTGTAAATATTGTTCAGCCCTACTTATCAGCACTGATAAGTCTAACTGATGACTTCATAAATTTTATCAAGGGAACAGATATTACAGGAAATTTAATTTTCTGCCATAAAACTGATAATCTTGATTAAGCCACTTTGTAAAAATTAAATCTGCTGACAGCCTGGGTCCCCATGCTGTTGGCCTACTAAACTTCAAGGCTAAAACAGTATATAGAGATAAAGGACAGCAGCATCTGTGCTCGAATCATCTGAGGAATTCAGCACACCCACATACCAATCCCTGGGCAGATTTTACTGTGGCAGATTGGGCTGGTGAGCTTTTGTAAATTCTGTTGAAAGTAAAATCCTACACTACTATATGCTACATGTAATGTTTCTGGTTTCTGAATCATCAATCTTTTCTGATATGGATATTTACAAGTTCAGTCACATGGCAGGACCAATGACTAATGTTTTTATTACATAATCTGGGAAGTTATAAGGTACCTTCACAGAATATCAGTGGAACCGGACGATGGACTTTATCACCACACACTGGTGCAATTGCGCAACGTAAACCATGTCAACAACTAAATAAACTTGAAAGCCACCTCGGACGGAAGTGCATGATTATGATTAGCCAACTGCCACCTCATCGATAACTAATCAGTGGTGTGACTTGTTTTCTTGGGATTCAAAGTTATTGACTGAGGAGCTTTTTTAAATCTGCTCAATGGACTTCCAAGTGTTTTTGAAAACAAGACGAGACAAAACACAGGGCAGGACAAGACAAGACTTAATTCACTCACTTGTCCATGGTCCCAAACAGCCACTTTGGCTCCTTGTTGAAGGGCATCCTCATTCCATGAAACCTGGCCATCTTCTCCGCAACCTCGGCCGAGATGCTGGGGTCGCTTAACTCACAGGTGTCCAGTTTACGGCTCTGTCAACAGGATATCGTTACTGATTATTTTGTTCCAAACCACGATTTCCAGTATTTATTTGCATTTGGATAATTGTGAGATGGGTTTTCACTTTCTTGCAGTACACCCATGTTTAAATCTGTTTGAATGACTTGTGCCTGGTCTTTCATTCACAGTTTGATGTTAGCTACATGAAGCTAGGTGAGGTCAATATTATGTTCTTCCATGTGTAAAATGAATTGTGTAACACAGTGCTGTTTAAACACTGAGGATCAGATGTTTCATGGTTTGTGATTTCTCTGCGAACACCGATTTGTGACGGATCATTGAACAGTACACCACACACAAACACATTTACAAGCCATGTTGTATCATTTATTCCCAAGCTGACCCTAAAGATAAGTAAGCGAGCACTTTTATTATATTGAGAATGAGCTGACACATCATCACTAGAGCTGCCATGACTTGTCGATTAATTGATTAGTCAATCAACACAAAATTAATCTGCAACTATCTTAATAACCGAAGAATCATTTTAGTAATTTTTTCGCTGTTTCTAGTTTCTCAGATATGAAGATTTGATGCTTTTCTTTTTCACACATGAAAGTAAACTGAACATCTTTGGATTTTGGACTGTTGGTCAGACAAAACAACAATATAATAAATTATAACAGACATTTTTCACTATCATCTGGCATTTTATAAAGATAACGACTAATCAATAATGACAATAATCTTGAATTGCAGCCCTAGTCATCACTTTTCTCTCACCTCATATATAAAGTGGTAAAATAACTATGACTGTGATATTATTTAATTTTTTTACTGCTAGTGCTGAACAAAACAATACTTTTTTCACTACCTAACTTTTTTAACTTGTATATTTACATGTATATTTCAGGTTACGGACATATTTTGTCAGTGAGTTTTGAGGTTCAAAATGCAGCCATGAACTTAACAAGGACAACAGACACTGCAATACCAGAATACAGAAAACCTCTCTGTTGGGTCTCAACAAACATTTTGGCACAGAAGTTTCGCAATGATTGAATTTCTCTCAGTAATGGAGTGCATAGGGTGTTCCTATTATTTTTCTCCACCCCTCACTCTTCGACTTACAGGGACGTACTGCTCCAGACGGCCCTGAGGGAAAATGCCATAGAGTTTCGGGCCCAACTCCCTCTCAGCCAAGATTGCAAACATCACACTCTCCAGCACCATGGCCTCTGCGCCCTGAAAACACACAACAGAAAGAAATTCTCAACAGCTCAGCATTTAAAGTATGGGCGCAGTCGACATCACCACCACCACCTCCACCTCCACCATCACACCACCCATCAGTGCTGTAAAATGCAATAAGAACAAAATGACAAAATGAGACAAAGAGCTTTTTCTGGTCACAGAGTCTGGAAACATGAAAGTTAAGAGTGAGGTGTGGATTGAAACAATCATCCTGTCAGCCCCTTTCAGACACTATATCTGTGACGTTGCTTGGTTCTAGTTCAAGTAATGACTTTTTCGGCTTTCGGGCGTAGGTCGCTAGTCGACATCAAAGGATAGTAAAAGAGCAATTCTCATGAGATACGGCAGACCTGAGAGCAGTGAACAGGAAACAGAAAATGTCACCAAGGAAGGACCAGTGTTCACACAGACTGTTTCTCAATGTCATTTCATAGTTGCCCCTGCTTCAGTAACCCCACTAGTGGTTGTCTGTAACCTCCCTGACATATTTTCTGCCCACTTTACCACACAACAAGTTGCTGCAACAAGGCTTAAAATACTAAAAGTTATAGTTCTTACACTGTATATGATGCGTATATTCACATGTGTGCATGCTTTATAATGTTATTGCTCTGTCTTCATACACTGCGCAGAACATTAGCAGGGTGAAGTGTTTGACTGAAAGGGGCTTAAAAGTGGGAAATCGGGGGGGGGGTTGGAGGTGAAGGATGGAGGAGTTTGAATGAGCAGACCTGCTGTGGTTGGGGTTAGTCGGGTTTACCTGTCAGAGTGGTGAGGAGAACACAAGAGGTAGATTAAAACTTCGTTTGAGAGTAGGCCCACTCAGAGGATCAGTCACTGTTGAAACTGTCGAAGCAGAGAGGACAGCCTTGTCTGTCTCCCTTTATCTTAGACACAAACAAAATTCACACACCAACGCACGTCGCCTGGAGCCCAACAGGAGCTCAAGGTTAACTGGGAAACCTTCTCTCCGACTCTGACACAAAAATGTGTCCTGGAGGCTAAAACTGTGCACAGGCTTCTCTTCAACATGATTCTGCTTTACTTTATTGTGTGTGTGTGTGTGTGTGTGTGTGTGTGTGTGTGTGTGCGCGCACGACAGACCAACAAGGTGAACAGCTCCAAGGCAGAATTAATTCTGTGGGAAACTCAGATTTGTATCTCTTGGATTCAGAGTTACAGTGAAGACACAAGTGGATTCACTGGTTTAGACGATTCACAGTTTTTTAGCCAAGTGACATTAAACCAACGAGAACAGGAAGGTAAGAATGAACTAAATCTAGAGTTCTTGCTAGCAAATAAAACACTGCAACCAAGTGAAACTAAAGTGCCACTTGTTAATTAAATTCAGGCTAAGAATACTAGCTTGTAGCTAGTCAGCTAGCAAGTGGCTAGCTAGCAAGAGTTATTTGCTATTTATATTTGTATTTATGTTTTGACTACAGTTCTTTGTATGGCATTAAACTCAGCTCCGCCTACATTAAACATAAATCTTAAAAAATTATTTTTTATTACTTTATGTGGTAGTTGTGAAACTACCACATCATTCAGGTCCAGGGACAACGTGTCCGATGACATAACTTTCACATGTCATGGAAATGTGACACAACCTGAGTCCTGTGTGGACCTTGGGTTAGAGTGCCTCTTTACTATGACTAATCTGAAGTAATTCAGATGTCATCACACAATGCTAATCCATCTACAATAGTCCGATTAATACGTGATCACCACCAATCACATTTGTTCGGGTTGTTGTAAATTACAAAGTCACATTTCAGCACAATTTCTGCTGAAAATGAATTAATGCTATTCAAACACATTTATTTACAAATTATTCCCTGTATTTCTCACTGAAACCTCGTCAGTACAGATGGCCAGAGTTAGCATTAGCACAACCGCTAACACTGTGTCAGCCACTGCCAATAGTTGGTTTCAGGATGTCATTTCCACATTTGCTGCTGTTTAATGTAACCCCCTAAATGGTTGCAGTAAAAGGCAGTTTAAAACATTGCAATTTTAACCCTGCTAAGTGAATAACCTTCAGATAAATTGCTGCAGAGACAGAGATTTGGATCCGAGCTCTGGAGTCCTTGGCCACGAGCCAGGGAATGTGTTTCACACTGACCGTCCAGCAGGAAACCAGCTCAAAGAAAACAATAATGCCACTTTATGACCTCCTAGATGTTGCACATGACTTTAAAACATGTTGCAAGTACATTTTTGAAAAATAAAAACAGTACTGAACCACCTGCAGAGAAGCTCTCTGAAGGAGGAGACGCTGATATCTCTGTTGTTGAGAGAACGGTCAAAAACTTTGAGGCAGTGTCTCACGAATCAAATTTTCTGGGGGGGTAACTTGGTAAATAATAGTAAAGCCCTTTCTATTATAGACTGCTGTCAACCAGCTGACCTGTCTCCCAGCTAGCAAGTTGTCAAATAGGTCTGCGACTAATCATTATTATCATTATTCATTAATCTGCAAATTATTTACTTGATTAATAAATTATTTGTTAATCAAGAAAATAATATTTGCTTAAAAAATGACTCAATTCTGAAAACAATTGAGTAATCAGCAAATCAACCTCTACTTTATCTAGGAACTGAGTTCTGTCGTCTGCAAACAATATCAACCTATGAACCATATTTCATTACATATAGCTAATTAAAGAAAGGAATATTCCCTCTAATTCATAAATTAGCATCCAGATAGTTTATTCAGTAGATCCCAACTGGATCAATTAATTATCAATTCAATCAATTAATCTTTTTTCAAAGCAAATAACCACATTCAAGCCCTTTTTTTCCCCCTATCTACTTAACATCTCCATCAGCATTACGTTACCAATACAATGATACAGTGCACAATTTAGAAATGCTTCAACATCTTGAACAAATAAAACATCTGTCTCCCGAACAGTGTTTCTGTTTGATTCCCAGGGTGTTTGCTCAGTGGATACTGCCAGTGCTTATATAACACCTCATCTGCAGAATGCTGATCACATCCAGATTGAATCCTCCAACATGACTTATCCATATTACCATAATCGTCTTGACACACATACAGCTAGACGACGGGCCAGCTGGCGGCCTAAAGCACAGCAGAGACTCAAACTCCCACGGGGTGTCGGATTAGAGGATGTGTCAACTCCTCTGAAGTATTTCACTGAGTCAGTGAGTGCATCATCATCTGACCCAAATCTGCAGCAGCCAGCCTGTATATGGACGACTGTATATTCAGAGCTTTGCTGGCTTGCTTTAACCTGCATTTGCTGCCAAGTTGACAGTCAGATCAAAGTATCAAGTTAGGGATTATCAAGTCTGTGCATGATCCCCATTAAAGTGATAACCTTTACAAACATGCTTCAGTCTTGTCATCTGTAGACAGGGTTGTAAAGTAATTTTTATTTAGATCTGTGCCAGAGATAACAATGTTGACTAATGACTCTTGTGTAATGCTCTGATTTAAATTTAACCTTAGCGATAAAGAGAAATGGGGCATACCAATAGTTGCACAGTGGCTCGAACTGGCAGCGTCAGTTACTGTAAACTGAAATAATGTTGAAGGTCAAAAATTCAAATTTTAAAATGAAATAATAATGACTGAATATTAAAACTTAAAAACTTCAGCTCTCACTTAATCTGCTCTATCGGGACTGCTTGGGTTTGGTTTGATCGCATTTCAAATAACCGACGGTCATCACATTCTGACGGTCCTCCATTGACTTGCTATTTAGAGGCTGTTACAGTGTCCCACAGTGACCCTGGTGGTCCCCACCGACTGTCTGACAGCCCTGCAGCCATCCATCAACCCCCGTTTCATTTCCTCTGACCTATTTTAAATGCTACTGTTTGTTTTAGCAGCCTGTTTGATTTGGCTCACTCTCCCAGACAAGACCTCCACTCATTCAAATGTTAATTTTCAACCAGTCACTGTTCAGACAATGGATGTATAAAGAGAGGTGGATACAGCACCACCACTCAGCCCTGTTGCTAATGTGTCCCAGTGGACACTTGTGGTATTGCAAAGAAAAAATCCCCCATGGCCCAAAAGTGGCATTAATTAATTAATTAATCAATTCATGTATCTATCTTCTAACATTACCCAGGTATAGATCATGTGCTTGCTTAATGTTGTTGTTATGTCCACTTGGCTTTTATTTCTACTCTTTTTTTTTTTTTTTTTTACACTTCCTCTTCCTGTTTGAGACATTTTTGAATTTGGTTTTCTCGCTTTTTGTTTGGAAACAAAAAAACGACCAGACCACATGATTTCGTTTTTGGTTTAGAATTAAAAATAAAATAAAACCATATGAAATCGGTTTTTGGTTTCAAACTAGATTTTGATAAAAGTTTTTGCCAAAAACCAAACTGGACCATTTTGATTGTTTTTTAACGTTTTTTTTCTGTTTTGGTTTGAAAACAAATAACAGATTTAGGTTTATTTTCCTTTTTAAATTACAAATGAATTACGGATTACCTGATGATACTCGGACCGTAGGCACCGTTTGTGAGTGACCTATCCAGTTCCTATAATACATCCATGGTTCAGACAGGAATTTCGACATTCCTAACAATGTAAATCTGAATGTCCTTCTTGAATGAGTAGGTGGTCCCACTATTTCTGTCATTTCAACCCCCATACCACATTCAGTCTGACAGCTGATGAAGCCCCTGGGATCAGGTTCTTTTTGGATATTTGATTACGTGTTAATCTCAATGTTCACACTGGTCCCGTATCAGCGCTGCCGCTCTGTTGTGAGATATTTAGCAGCTGGCCGTGGACTGATGCAGCAGGTGCACTATGAGCTGTCGACAGCTGATGCTTTAACCTCGTTACTTATCTCTTCTGTTATGTGTGTCAGTAATCTAGTCAAGGGGACAGATTACTTAGTACAAACCGGTCACATCCACCTGAACTGAGCAGAACTACT
The DNA here is from genome assembly GCF_002814215.2 of Seriola lalandi dorsalis. NCBI lineage: Eukaryota > Metazoa > Chordata > Actinopteri > Carangiformes > Carangidae > Seriola > Seriola lalandi. The sequence continues at coordinate 413,805 of NW_019525018.1, forward strand.
GTCACACATTTGTTCCAGTCGTCTGTGAACAGCAGTGAACTCATGTCAAAGGACAGTGATGAGGACTAACTACATGGACTGTTATGTAACACCCACCGACCACCCACTGTAGTTTTTACTCTCTGTACATAGGTAGATAATGTATTTTGAAAACAGTGATAAGATATTATTATTGGCATGTAATCTCAACAAAACTAGTAGTGGTGAAGCTGGTATTGAATCATTTTTGATAGCATTAATAATAGCCTATTTGGGTGTAAGAAATCTGATAACGATACATCAACAGATAATCTTTTTAAACACATAACATGAAGATACATTCTTTATGAGTATCCTTTACATTTGGTTATTATATTATTGTGACCAAGACATGTACGGGGTATTTTAGACTTTAGACCAAATTCAATGGTCTAACTGTCCTACTTAACCTCACCAACCAATCATTAACAGTGCATGTGTCAAAAGTGCAGTTTTCCACTTGTCAGGAAAAATAAATCCTTGGTCCAGTGTTTTATAGCTGGGAAGTGTGTTTATAGTTTAGCCTCTAATGTTCACTTTACAGAATTTTATCATTTTTAGATGTTTAAACGTATTTACCTGATCTGGTGGATTCATCAAGAATCTAACTGAATCAAATCAAAACGAATAAATTCTGGTCTTCATGAATCGATATTCAATCAGTGCCGATATCCATCCCTGACTGGTAATATTAAAGGGATTGTTAAACCAATAGAAATAAACCTGCACACGCCTCCCTCTTATTTAGTGTCTTGTTTCTGCAGTGCCGTTTGCCCTCAGTCACTGTATCCGTTAACTTGCATCATTCAAGATGGCAACACAAATAATGAACAGAAAATGTTTTCCTGCAGCTTGCACAGTATGGATAGACAGGGATCTAGTGGTTACTGTTATTTGCACACTGTATATTCTTCATTTGCATCTAATGTGTATCTTACACGTGTGCTACTATGCTGCTGTGACATCTGAAATCTCCTCACAGGGATTCAGTCATTCCTATCTAATCCAAATAGGATTTACTTTGACCACACAGCGCTATGAGAGAAGGTGGATCTATGCGAGGCTATCCTAAGACACTGACCCCGGGTCAGTTCTGCATTAGCGTGACTTCTAACCTAAGGCAACACTCCCCTCCACCCAAACTAGTAGCATTCTTATCAATATAAACATGCCAGAGTGAAAACACAGCTCAATGGCTGACAGCATCTCACCTCGATGAGTAAGCTTTGACTCAGACTCATCATGTGAGGGTTAAGGGTTGGAGATCTCATGATCATGATGCAGGGTCAGTGAGAATAAGGCTTGGCAGCGACTCAAGCTGCCGGCAGTGATTCACTACATAACATTGTTATTATGCTTCAGGTTCTTTTATCGTCTGTTGGTACATACTGTCTCGTGTTTCCAACAGAATCTCCTCAGTTGAAATTTTTGCTGTTGAATTCAAGCCGGACGAGGTCATCTTACCACAATAAGAGTCTTTAAATCAGTTTTGTTTCATGCATAAGCTGCCTCTACTGAACCGAATCTGTGCCTGTAGAAGTGTAGTCATGCACTGTGCCAAGGGTTAGAAACGTGAACGTGAATCCTGGTGTTAAATCAAAAATCAAAGACCCAGGGAGGTTAAAGAGGTTCAGCCTTCTCTGCGATTTCTCTAATGGACTGAAGAGAAATCGAGGTATAATCAAGATGAGGAAGAAACCCCCGAGTGAGAAGGAGAATTTAGGAAAACAAAATGGTGGGTGTTGTGGTGACTGGATGGACACTGGGTAACACTGTGCAGAGGTACTGGATGGTGGCACCATCATCGGTTACTTACTTGGAAGTGATTTTCTTTGTTTGACTGTCGGGAATCCCCTTTATTACAGGACATCTATCAACAAAAGAAAAAGGAAAGAACTATCCATGAATACATGTGAAGCGGTCCATGAGCGTCCAACATCAAATAACCTAGCCATGCCTGCAGTGCAGACAGTACAGTATGAGTTCAGAGATACACCAAGTCTTTCGAACTGAGGATTGTTCAGACTAATCGCCGCGTTACCCTGACTACCAGCCAGAAAGAGAGAGCAGAGACAGAAGTGGGATACTGCGGATAGAAGTTACCTCTGGGGAGGAGGGATAAAGCTATTTTCTATTAGCTGTGTTTATTTTCCGGCATGCTATTCACATTTCTCCATTACTGAGAAACGCTGTGTCCGGTGCAGTCGGGGTTTGTTTAATCATTAGTATCTGTGCACTCCGACTATGACATCTGAGTTCCTTAATCATATTAGCTTTTTGATGAGACATCACTAATTCCTGAGAGGCGGCCCTGTCATGACGGAGACGGAGACAGTCGCCATGGTGAAGGACATAGTGCTTTTGCTCTCTCGGACATCCCGAGCAATAAAAGCTAACCGCTTATAGCAATTTACGCCGACTTTAGTTAATACTTAATGCAGGTCTCAATCAGGCCAGCGGTTAATGCGCACACAAAAATGAATTGGGCTCAGACAGCAGCTCATGTCTCCGCGTCTTTGTTTTGGCTCTGTCTTTTATTTATCAACGGAGGCCGGAACAAACAGCATGTGCTACAAACACCTCAAATGATGAAATGCCGGCGGGAGATTAGAAAATGCAGTTTTCAGGAATCTTGTGCAAATGTTTTTAAGTCCTTGACCCTCTTGATACTCAGTATTTGCAGGTGAAATCAATTGAGGGTGCGATGATGACTAAACAATTATCTGCTACACTAAGCAATACCGCAGAAAACGTCTACCTTAACTAGGGTAGCTGGGATCATGAACTCTAGACACACGAGCCACGTCATCTTAGGAGATAAAGATATCTCTTTGAGTTAACTGCAACCGCTGTAGAGGTGCATGAAAAGGCATTTTTCTATCTGCTTTTATGTGCAAACTGTGAAGCAACAATGAGCCAAATTGCACACAGGCTAATGACTTTCCTTGTTGCGGTTTTGTTTTTCAGCTGAGCAATCTGCAAATGTGCAGATTCATCTTCAGGCTATTTGTTGACTAGCTCAGAAACTCAGCTGACTTCTTAATGGCGAGGAAAACAACAGACAGGGATTGAGAGAAGAAAAGAGACGGACAGGAGAGGTGTTTCAACACTTTGTTTTCCCTCCATACTGTGTCTTCCCAGGGTTGGCGGCCATGTCTGTGCTACATTAAGTGTGTGTTAACGTCTTTGTATTAGGCTGAGATTTCAGAGATCTCATACTGTACCGTGTTTTTTGGTGGGTTCACCTGGGAACAAGAGTGCCCAAGGCACGCTCCTTTGGGAAGCCTACGGCAAAGAACACATGCATGTACAGCCATGGGGGTACATCACCATGTACAACAATGGCTAACACGCACACACACATACATACATACACACACACACACACACACGCATGAAAGCATAACTGCACATGCATACACTAACATAAGCATATGCACAGATGCTACAGATGCACACACACACAACAACAACCTCTGGTGGTGACACTGTCACATCACACAGTTGTGTGTATTATCTTTTTTGTTATTGTCTGCCCTCTGCGATTATCAACTCAAGCAGTAACGTAACCTTTGACCCCATTTACATGTCATCACTGTGATAAAAACTGTGAGTCATTCTTATAGTTTTAACTCAAAGGTAAACAGTGTATGATTTTCACATTTCTGCTGTTATGTGTGTGCTGGATAGCAGCACCTCTCTACATTAAAAGCAGCTTCACTTTAATAATTACATGCTGGTAACTGCACACTACTGAGAGAGGCTATTTCTCACATACAACACAACCTGTTTGGCTTACTTGTAAGTCTGTTTGTTTAGTAAAACAACAGTGTCCAGCTGTTTGTCTAGGACAAGTGACCAGATGTTGCTCTCACCTGCAGGATGGCCCCATAGAGGCGCAGCAGGATGCTCCTCGGCTCGTCCCCAACAGTGTCCAGGCTGTCAGGGAGGCTGCACAGGAAGAGCTTGTTGCTCAGACCACCCCTGGAGAAAGACAGTCACACAGTCAGTGAATATGACTAAATATCACATGAGGGACTCATGTTTTGTCATTCTCATTAACAATTTCAAACAAATTCATATATTTCTCTAATATACTCTTAAAAATAAAATATGAACTTACTTAGTCAAATCTTATCTAGCTCAACCATTACTTCCTTAACATAAACTGTTGATATAAATTTGTTTTTGTTTTTTTAAAAGAACACAATCAGAAGAGCTTTTATTTTGAAAAACAAAGCCTTCCTGGTAAGAAAACAACTAAAATAGCAGCTAAAGCAATTGGGGCCAAATTATCATCTTTACTGGCGCCTCAATATCCCAGAAACCCCTATTTTAAGAGAAAGTCCAGCTTTGTACAGAATATACCAGTAGTTTTTAAACAGTAAAGTCAGTATTCAATGACTGAGACATGATTGGTGTCAGTTTTCGGGGTTGTTCCGTAGAATATGAATGAATAACTACTCGCTAGAAATTAATTTATAGTGTGATAAGTAAAATAGCCATGTTTTGTTATCGTTGTCCTCTTTCCGGTGTCGGCTGTGTAGCTCACTGTGCAGCTGCGTCATTTGTGTCAGGATGACATCATTAAAGTCTGTCCAGTTTAAAGGGAGAGTGGACCTGTTTCACATATTAACACTTAAATGAATAGCAAAATGCAAAAAAAAAAAAAAATCCTGTATTTTTAGCCTTTTAGAGACTAGACGGTGTAACACAGCAGCAGCATCATGACATAGCTTCAACCAACTGGGCCTATTTCTATCAAACAAGCACAAGTGAACACATTGTACCTTATGATGGTGATATGGAAATCGTCCTCAGCCAGGCTTTTCCAGGCTCCGTGGAGGAACTCTCTGCACCACAGATAAGCTTTGCGTTGGGTGTCCAGGTCGGGCCGGTCGGGGCAGACCAGATCCTTACAGTCCTCCTGAGTGTCGGGCTGGACCTGCAAGGCGTTCTCGGTCACCAGCAGACCCAGCGACATGGAGGGGGATGAAGAAACCCCGTTGATAAATTTGGTTTTCATTTTGGCTTTTCAAAAAAAGAAATACAAGAATACTCTGAGCTGAAGGCCCCCTGCCTCTGGTTTATTTCGGTTGTTCGGTTACAAATGTCTTTTTCTCTCAGTAAATTAATGGAGGTGCTGTAGTTTGTTTCTTTGTCTTTATTTTTCGTTGGTAAAATGCGTTTCGTTGAGGAGTCAGATCACGGAGACTAGCAGCAGCGGCAGCGGCGGCACCGTTCACTTGCAAGGAATGAATAATTACTAGGAGGTACGCGCCTAGTAACACGGACCGTGTGCAGGGTGGGGAGGAGGGAGGGGTCACATGACACGTCCGCGCCCCTTCTCCTCCCTGATTGGCTGACTCAGACACAGCCCTGCAGGTCCCAAAACAAAACTCATGGTGCCTTCGGGGACTATCGGACATATCGACGAATTTTCTGTAGCATATCGCACTGTTCTCTTCATATATTACCATTGTCAATAAAGTAAAGAAAAATATTTGAATTAAATAAAATGTTTTAATATGTATACATAAGTAGACTATTATTAACATTTTATTGTGTATACATGATATTTTATCTGTTAAATAATATGAAATGTCCTTTTGGTTTTTAAAAGAGTGGTTTAAAGAGATATTTTTGAGGGTTATAAGTGTGAATACATTTTCTTCTTTATTGGTGGATAACTTAATTGATAAGACTGTAGGCAGGCATATATAAGCATTTTGCATCTGCCTGAGCCTGTTCAGTCACTACGTAATACATACAGACCGTTGACTTTGTTTTTTGTTTTTGATTTTTCTGTCTATACATAGTTTTTATTTACTGTATAATGTGTGAATAAAAATTACTACTACTAGTAATTGTATTATTTTTATGATATCCATTTCTGGTTACCTGCAGCATTTAAACGTACCCTGGGGAGTTTTCATTGTAGCCGAAACAAACATGGTTTTGTTTATACTTAACATTTTTCATGTATTGTGTGAAAGGTCCTACAGACACATTAAGTGCTTTTCTTGTTTCATAAAACATTTGGAAAACCTTTTTAAACCTTCATAGATCAGATATTTTACCGACACATTATTGCCAATTGTTATCACCCTCCACAGTTGCCAGAAAAGTGTCTATGTCTATGTATGCACACTACATCAGGCTCGTGATGTGCTGTGAGTCCACCTGCACATGCTGGTAGAACAAAACACTGGAAGAGCTCGCCTAAACATTGCCCCACAGCAATGTTGGACAGGGCAAGATTAAAATCTAAACATGGACTTTCTAAGGAGACCCTGAATGCAACATAAACATCTGTCACATGCTGCAGCTTATATTCAAGCATGTTCTCTTCTATTCTGTTTGAAATATGGCATCACAACAGCTACATATAGTATTGTAAGTAATGGCCTATAACTCTAAGGATGTATTTTTTTTAAACCCACTTCTTGCTTTTCTCTGACTGTACAAAGAAAGGTGCAACATAGAAATTTGTCACCAAAGCACAAGGCAGACATAACTTTTATATACCTCACTGCTGTGATATGTCATGGGTCACCACCTCACTGCCTCATTTTGTAGTTGTGTAGCACTGAAATGAGAGAAAATATTATTTATCCACCACCAGTCACCACTATTTTCACTTTGAGGGTCATATTCCACACACTGCTTCTACACACACTGACCATACTCAGATGTGACCAACTGCTTTACTTGTTCTTGGAAATATGGTCCATAAGTACTGGACGCTTTATTGGTTCATTCAAGCCAAGCCCACAGGTAGAGATAGGAAGGAGATGGGCAGTTTCAGAGGACGCCAGATGAGGTTGCACCTTCAAGGCAGTCAACCTCCATCACCAAGACGACATCTTCTTGCATATTCAGGGTGCCATCTACTGGAGAAAAGAATAATAGGAATAGGGTCCGTGCATGAAGTATAATTCTTCTGCAGTTTCCTCACGTTGTATAATGAAAAATGCCACTTTAGGGGGTGTTGCCTAATTTCATTGTCCTACTTGTGTTCATATGTGTGTAAATATGTTGACGTTTGTGAGCTCGTTCTTCATGAGCCGATGCTGCCTAAACACTGTTAACTCTTTCAATGTGTTATTGTCCCACTGGATGAAGACGTGCAATTCAATTCAGCGCGCCAATAAAGCGTCAGTTTGTTCCGTTATCCAACTTGTACAATGAAAATTAAACAAGGAAGTCGAACGCCGGAAACAGAGACAGCTCTTCAAAGTAAAGGTTGCGCGTTGTGAACAAACGTGCGCTAAGCTAAATAAATAAACAAACTGTCTAAATAACGAACATAATTCATAACTATTATAAGTTTTTTTTTTTTACCGCTAGCCCACAACTGATTGGGAATACATTTCCAATAACCACTGCAATTCATGTAGGTATTCATCAATTTATCAGTTTTATTCAACTTACTTAATCTGTTACTTTGGGCATTTTTTTTTTTAACTTAAATAATAACGTTTACTGTTGGAAATAGGGTCACATGACTGCTGGGCTGAGGAGCAGCAGGAGAACAGGTGTGCTAACTGGGCAGCTCACACAGGTGCCTTGGATATTGTCTGTGTCCTGAGCTTATTGTGTTTGCCCTTCAGCTGAGCTGCTTCCCTCAATCATTTCACCTTTGTTCCTGAGTGTGTTAAGTGAGTTTATTTCATTATATTTTCTCAAGTCATGTTTATTTTGTAGTTTAGTAAATCTAATCTCCTTGGTTTGTTCTCATGCGATTATATATTTAAAGTGAGAAAGTGATGTACTGATTTGTGATTTAGAATTGTTCATTGTTGTTGTTTATCTGAGATAAAACGGTAGAATATGAACTGTATGTGCACTTTCTTTTATTTATGTAACAACTCAGCTGTAACTACTCACACCTGACTGATTGCAAGCAAAAGATTAAATACTTTGAAATGGAACAAGCTGAATGCTTCTCCTGCTTTGCTCATCTCATCAAGTGTAATCACAGAAACACATCAAGTAGAAAATGTAATTTTCAAGTTTACATGATCATTTGAAGAAGACCATCAATAGGCTTCTATAATGATTTTAATATTTATAATTTTAGCTTGTTATTTTTCTGCACCAGATGCTTTGAGAATTGAACACTAAATCATAATCATGGATTGTGTATTTAAAGGAGAACCCAACCCTTTTTAAGAATTCACATTTCTTCTTCCTGTGCCCCAGAACAGATTGATGAATATTTGAGAACATGCAGCTCTCTCCTCTAACGTAAGAAACCAAATGGAGAACTTTTAAAATGTACAATGTCATCCCAGTTTGCTCTATGACAATGAATGGGGCTCTGATGCTGTGAGGCCTTAAAATGTTTGAGTACTTTCTTACACCAAAATGAGGAACACAACACAGCTACAGCAGATTATGAGGTTAGTGAAGTAACGCATTTCTCCCAGGGGCCTTTTTGTATTTTTATAATATGACATTATTAAATCTAATCTCTTATATATTAGTATCTTGAACTTGATGCACAGCAGCTGTTGGACTTTTTACCTTCACTTCCGGCTGCAGTTCATGGCTTTTAGCTGCAGCTCATGAACCTTGAACCTTCCTTAATGGAGTTTGTGTCACTTGCAGCTGGACTTCATGTTTACTGGTTCACTCTTTCCTTCCCTGTGTCCATGAGACAAAGCGGGAAAACTCGTCTCAACAGCGGATTTCTCGGCCCAGTCTCAGCCGAGTCATATGAATAACAGCATTAGAAAAGTAAACGGTGAAACCATCGACGTGGGGAACACGGATGTAGGTCTATTATAAAACATATTAAGTTTAAATTTAACATCCATGGTGGGGAACAAACAAACACCTGTAACAGACGGTGGAGCAGGAAGGGGAGGGGAAGAAACCGAGCACAGGGAAGCTCTGCACCGTTTATACACTGGACTCTTGAGGTGATTGAATGTTGGCGCCATTTCGGATTTAAATACGGACGACAAACATCACGATGGCGTCAGTGAACCAGCCTTGGCTCTGTGTACAGTCTGCGGTCAGTAAGTAAAAATACTCGGATCTCCTCTTCATCACGTCGGTCTCCAGGAACCTTCGTCCTCTTACAGTCTGTTTACAGAAGAAATCAACCCCCCGGTACCAGAGGTAAGTCCGACAGAGCAGGAGTTTTAGAGTTTACTCTCTCAGAGATCCTGTTTGATTGGAAAGATGGCTGACTGGTAAAAGCTTGGGTCAAAACAATGAAGTGAACAGAACTGAAACACTAATTGTTTGGGAGGAGCGTTACTCGGCACAAATTTGAGACTCAGAATAAATTGAACTGAATTTGTGTTGTTGCTGAATCATGATATTCATCAGAATATTTTTGTTGAATGAT
>NW_019525018.1:423362-471866 GCF_002814215.2 Seriola lalandi dorsalis
TACAATTAAAATACTTGTTTGGAAACTTACTGTGATATAGTGATGAAGTAATGAGGAACCAAGTAATGTAAGGGTTAAAAAAGCCTGTTTAAGCTGAGAAATGTGTCAACAGATGTATCTTAGTTTAGCAGCACATGCTTGTAAAAAACAAACTAGTTAGCTTTAACTAGCCTTCTGTTAAATGCTCAAATGTCAGTTATATTGCAACACTAAGTGACTGATGTATAATTAACAGGGTGGGGACCAACATGGTTGAGTATTTACAAAACATAGAGACTAATCGACTAATTCCCACACAGTTTGTGCCTTGCGGATGAGATGACGTCATACCAGCCCTTCACCATGGAAACAGGCTCTTTGCTGATGGTTGTAGATTTTAGTTTTCATGTTTCAAGGCTTTTTCTCTAGGGTGAGGTGTATTGTAAATTATGTACACTTGTATTCATGCATGATGACTTGTTTTGGCGTGAAAATTGTAAAATGTCATTAAATGCACTCGTTTTGTAAAGTGTGTGTTTACATGATTATGGGAACAACAACGATACACAACAATAATTGTTATGTAATACACTGTTAGAATTAAAGCAATGAGACAGGTAATAACCCACTGTGAGTAATGTCACCCAACAATAGAGTTAATTACAGTCACTAGGTTGGGTGAAATGAACAATTCACCATTTTGGGTTAAAGGGTAAAACACAGCGCGTGTTGTGTCACATATTTACCTGGCGGTGGCGTTTGTTTGTTTATTTGTTTATTAAAGTTTAAGATGGGGTAAAAATAAAAATAATAATAATCCAAACAGTGTTTTTAGAGTAAGACTCACCTGCACATTCAACAGCAGATGAAAAATGAATGGTAACGCTTGCAAATTATGTTGTTAAAGATATACAACACCACGAAATCTTCATAAAAACACGTATTGCGCTATTCACGAAAAAAAAAAAAAAAAAGCCGAGTCAATCGTTCAGTTTCACTTTTATTTTCCTGACTTTAAGCCGGTAACACATCACCTGACCGTGTGTGTCGGTGTGTCACCGGGCTGTAGTTTCGTTTCACCCCGTGTTATTTGTTATTTGTTTAGGTTTTGTTTCCAGTCGCTCACAGCTGAGCTTTGCTTCCAGTTTAAGTTTCGTTTCCGGACTTGACAGCTGCGCTTTAAGAATCAGCTGACGGTGCCCACGAGGCACCATAACAAACATGTTCACCTGGGGAGAGGACTGTCAGCGCGGCTTCTGGCTGAAAGACTCCTGCTCAGGTAGCGACGGTGAACCGGAGGATGGAGTTCACTTCTTAAACTTGAGTTACCGCATCCGGGATCTGTCGGCAGGTCACAGTGTGCTCGCTTTTGTCAAAACTAATGGAAATGCGTTCATCATTCGCACGAATGAGAGCAACGATGGGAGAAGAGTCAGAGGGAAACAGAGTGAGCATCAGTCTTATGTTCTGTCTCTGCTTGTTTTTTCCTTTTTTTTTTTTTTTGCATTTATGCTGACATCAACTGATGTGTCCCTGTGGTTTGTGTACCGACAGAGTTCGTGAAGTGTAAGGAGAAGATTCAGGCTGTGAGTTGTGGTGATGATTTGGTCACACTGCTGTCTGACAGAGGCACAGTTTTCAGTGTGGACACAACTCGTCCCCCTTTCACCCCAAGGTAAACACAAACAAAAGTTTACACGCTTAGATTTTGTAACAAAATGGTGCAAAATGTCAGATATTTTGGATTTTATTTCATCACTTGTCTTACAGTATGTAGCATCCTAATTTGTTTTCATCCACATCAGCTCGGTTCTTTTCTGTTTTCCTGTCCTCTCAGACCGCTGGAAGCTTTCTGCAGCGTACCAGTTTCTCAGGTTGCTTGTGGGAGCCAGCATTCAGTTGCTCTGACTAAAGGTACAGTAACATGTACAGCAAACCGCTGCTAATGTACAAGCTGAAGGGGGGAAAAAAAATCAGTCCATTCAAATTACATTAAGAAAAACATCTGTTCAACAAGTTTTGAGATATCTGAGATTTCTGACCCCACTGTGGGGGGAAAAATTAGGATAATTATAATTATAGATGCATTTCATTTGTGCTGCTCACAGTATATTGTGCATGTAATTTTATTTATTTTTATGTGTCAAGGTAATTATTGCATGAAATTTGGATGAAACAACCCTCATTACTACTACATGAGTAGCCACTTAGGCCTATTCAATCATAAACAACAAAACACAATCAAAACTAAAACCCTTCTTCAGGAAACAAAGCCCATGTCTGACAACAAATGTTAGTCTTGCATATTTTTTATTTTATTATCGGGCTCTCCACCCTCCCAAAATACATAGGATGTCACCAATGCATTTTAAAGGTGACATATATGGTAGAACCTTTTTCTTAATTGTGGTTTGAAGAAAAAAGTCCAGGGTTGAGATATGTCATCACAGTGTCTGAGAAAACAGATTTCACTTGTGAAGAGTGAACTGGAGCCGACAGAGTCGTGCTGATTTCCCCACAGATGGTCAGGTGTACGCATGGGGTCAGGATTCCAGGGGCCAGCTGGGTCTGGGGAAGATGAAGACCGGCGCCAACTCACCCCAACTCCTCCGATCTCTGTCAGCAATCCCCCTGGTTCAGGTCGCTGCAGGGGGAGAGCAGAGCTTCGCCCTCTCTGTCTCTGGAGGTGTGTTCGGCTGGGGCAGAAACGACCGTGGACAGCTCGGCCTGGGAGACACAAGAGGTGCTGCACAGTTTCACTTTACATTTTAAGCTATACTGTATGTATTTACATAAACATCAAGGTAAAACTGCAATGAGTTTTTTCCTTTTACACACCTTTTTAAAGGTGAATTATACAAGCAATAACAACACTATTAGGATTTAAATCTATAGAACATACTATTCCCATGGCATGTAAACATGGATGTTCATTTCTTTTCTACAGACAAACATACACCAACTCCTGTTCACAGCCTGAACAAGAAGAAGACGATTCACATTTCCTGTGGAAAGGATCACACTGCCGTTCTGACAAAGGTAAGTCAAAAAAGGCTGGTAACAAAACGCGTTTGCTTTCAACCAGGGGGCGCCTCAGTGGCTCACCTGTTAGAGCACGCACCACATAGGTGTAGTCCTAACCGCAGCGCCCATGGGTTGCCGCATGTCATCCTCTCTCTCTCTCTCTCTCTCTGTCTGTCTCTCTCTCTCTCTCTCTCTCCGTATAGAATAAAACAATTGCTATTGAACACTTCATAAAGAAAACTATTCTAATTTACTTACCAAATGAGAGCCTTATGCAGATGGAACGAGGGAATAGGTCCCTATAGTGAAAATATTCATATACAATGTTAAAAAGCAAATTTTTTCAATTCAGTTAATCCGTACATTTTCACCAGTCTTTAGATATCAGCTTAGAAAATGTTCCTCTCAAAAAGTCTTGACGTCAGTTTTATTAATTGATATGAACAGTTAAATCTCTTATCAGCTGATTTTCTGTGGGACTTTAACCTGTTGCTGTCTGGTTGTTTTCTCAGGATGGTGCAGTGTTTACATTTGGCTCCGGTCAATATGGGCAGCTTGGGCACAACTCATTCAGGGATGAACTCCATCCTCGTCTTGTTGCAGAGCTCTTGGGGGCAAAGGTCACCAAGATTACATGTGGACGGTACCGTATACCTATCTTGTTTATACTGCAATAAGTCTGTGCCTGTTTGGCTCATTATCTTGAACTGCTTATCAGCAACTTAACAGTGACACCCAAAAATTACCATTACTTTATTATCAGATATTGCAGGAGGCCTGGAACCGGCTGAAGTGAAAACTACGAAAAGAAAAGTAGTGCATCTATGTCTATCTGTGTCTCTGATGATGTGCTATTTGTCTTACATTATCTACTCAGACATCACACATTAGTGTTGACAGACTCCAAGAAGGTGTACGCCTTTGGGTGTAGAGAGCAAGGGCAGCTGGGACACGGAGACGAGAGTCATCCGTCGGTGCCGCTACCTGTTCAACTGCCACAAGGTAACTACATTTCTGGTATAAGTGAAATCAACTAATAAGGGCTTAATTAAGTGATGTATGAAAGAGTCGACATTGTTACTCATTACTTATAATTTCAGACAGAGGAGATGGTCCCAAAATTAGAAACATCTTCGCAGGAGGAAACTGTTCATTTGCAACATGCACGTGTGATGAGGAAGTTCACGAGGAGTCGAACACCGACAGTATCAGTAACGAAACACAACATGGTCTTGATGACATGATTGACAAATGGATCACTGAATGTGATCCAAAGACATGGAAAAAGATAAAACAGTAAGTATAAAGCAGTTGTTCATTTCCTCCAGTTCTAATCAGTTTGTTGAATAGCCTGATGTTTTGTGACTGATTATTCATTTGGAGCCAAAGCTTTTAACACTGTTTTCTCATTGCAATGGATTAAAAATGTAAATTGTTCACAGGGAAATCCACAGGAGTTTTTCCTCTGCATCCTGTTTGAATAAAAGCTTCCTCGAGCAAAGGTAAACACAGTACCTCTATGCACGATCATCACTTCTTATCTGGTGAATTATAACATTGACTTTTCAGCCATGCTAGCAGCGTGGCCCTAGGGATGGCCGATATAAGATGGCACTTTGTGTTTCCTCCGCCCCTTTTGATCCAGACTGAAATATCTCAACAACTGTCGGATGGATTGTGATTAACTAGGGGGCTCAGCTACACGAGTGTTTAGTCCTAATTAGCAAATGTTAGCATGCTAACACATTAAACTAATTAGATGAAACATTAAACAAACATTATACTTGCTAAACATGTTAGCATTTGTTGTGCTGAAGTAACAGTCTCACAAAGCTGCTTGCATGGATGTGGACTTAGTGTTTTTTCTTTGTCTTCTTAGCAAAGACAAACATTTCCAGACGTCAGCAAAGTACCCCGGCTTGAACTTGTCACGTGCACGACGTGCTTTCAAGAAACTGGTCAAGAAGGAGGATGTTTTGGCAGAGGTATGTAACTGAGTTGCACAGTATGTACTGTTTAAAATGGCTTGCTGTGATTAAATATGTAATAATTACTCTCATAATATGATTTTAAAAAGCCTGCTGACTCGTCTGAGGCTTTTTAAAATGACCAACCAGCCCCAGTGTTTTCCTTCTAAGCACCTGTAACTACCTGAACCCAGTTTTTAGTGAGTGACCATTTGCAATCTTTTTTTACACGAACAGGTAGAGGCTGCGATCCTGCACTTGCTTCTATCCTTTAATAAGAGACCGGTGGGAGTGGAGGGCTTGAGGATCTTCCTACTTCTCAATGAGCTTCTGTATGTGATCCAGAAATGCAAACGGCAAAAGAGCACCAAGCTCGCAGAGGCGGTCGCTGCTGCAGTACTGGGCTTGCCTCCTGTAAGCCTTCAGGTCATAGGTAAATAATAATATCTTTATTTTTTTATCTCATTTTTAATAAGATGTAGTACGTTAAAGTTACAATCCTTCAGATTTTCATGAACTCAAACTCCGTTTTGGATATTATTTATTGTCTGCTTATGCCAATGTATTTTACTTTCAGTGATTACCTTTCTTTAGAACAGGATTTATTAGTAGTGGCTGATTCTGCTGGATTCAGGTTGCCTACCTAAGCATGACAGACTCACACTGCATGTATGTAATCCAGCTCAATTTTTATCTCATTGATAACATAGTCAGTCTTTCCTGTTCAGTGTCTTTACACCATATCAGAGCTGTATTAAATTACTGCTAATGTAAATGGAATATTTCATATCGGTGTTGCTTTATTTTAAAAGCATTCAGCAGGCAGGAAATATGGTTCAAACATGGGTCCACAAAACAAGACGACAGCAACTTTAGACTTTCTCTGACATCAGATGAGTTTTAAATATTGCAGGGAGTAAACTGTCAACTGATAGATTAAGAGCTGCACGCTGCACATTATCAACTCCACATGAGAGTTACAAGCTGGTAACCACAGGCGTCACCAAATCAACCAGGACTGAAATCTTAAGGATTATAACTTTAATAGTTTTAAGGTACAGTATGTCCTTGATGTCTGCTCAGCTGTGAAATGCTCAATGGGATTTATGTTTGTAAATCTGCATGTTGTCTCCCTCAGGGGACTGGTTGTCTTCACTGTCGACCTCCACCATGGTTAGATATGTGAAGATGTGGAAGCAGTCCCTCTCAGTCATCCTGTCCTTTCAGCCTGTTCCTCGCAACTCTGGAGTCAGGAATCTGCTCCTAGTCCTCCAGTACATGTACAATGTGAGTATCAGTTTCTGTCACGCAGCATAATCCCACACCAGTAATCCTACTCAGGCTTACTACAAAATAGAGTTTTTTTACTTTGTTAAACCTTTCACTTAATAAAAAAAAAAAAAAAAAAAAAAACCCACTTGTTTTAAAGGTCAACAGCAGGATCCCAGAATCTCAAAGGATGCAGGAAAGCGATTTTTGTTTGTCTATTGACGAAGGGTTTCTTCAAGAGGACCTGCAGCTTTGGCGTTCACAGTTGAAACGCAAGGTAAAAACAAATATTGTTAATTATTTTCTGAGCTAAAACCATGAGCCTGTACATCATGGGTTTGAATCCACTTAATGATTTTTTTCTGTCACTTTTCAGACACTGTCTACTCATGTTTTTCTCTTTTAGAGTGCGCATGCTGAGCCACTTATCCTTTGCAGCTTTCCAATTGTGCTGGATCTGCAATCAAAGAAAGCAGTGTTTGACATGAATACATTTTACACTAACGTGAGTGAAGCCTTGAGCTGTGCCTCAGAACTAGCTTTCACACACAACACTGTCCGTGTTGTTGGTGTGTATCATTGGAGTGTGATGAAATAAAAATGTTCTCTGTGTCAAAAATGGTTAAATAAACTAAATGAAATCTTGATCTTATTCAAGGTTGAAGCAGTAAGTTACGCCGTCATGGATTTCTTAATGGAATTTGGATGCTTTCCACCATGTCCACAAGACGTGCTCTTTGTACTGGACCTGAGTCGAGCATCAGTTTTGGAGGACACCTTTGAACAACTTGCTGATCAGGAGGACTACAAGAGACCACTTATGGTAAACATGTAGTTTTGGTTTGATAAACATAGCATGACCAAAGTCACACTAAAATTGCATTATTTATTTATTATTTTTTTTTTAGTCTTTTACGTATTATGGATAGTTTCGTTGAGAGGCAACTTTTCTTTTACAGGAAAGCCCTGCTCTCTTTCACCCCTGGAAGCTTCCCGGTTTCAGCAAGAGAACTTAGTTTGTGCCCTTTTGTCTTCTAGGTCTTTTTTGATGAAAACCCTACAATTGATAATGTCTACAAAAAAGACTTTTTCTATGAAGTCTTTCACAAGATGGTGTCAGCCGAATCTGAGATGTTCATGTTCAATGACTCCACAACACTGGCATGGTTCCCCTCCACAGTAAGACTTTAGAATGAAACAGTATTATCTACCTATAACCTTATAAAAAATATACAGTAAATCTTCAATCCTATACTCAAGCAATTGTCTCCACCATCAACACCAGGCAACACAGGAGCACGAGAGGTACTTCCTGTTTGGGGTTCTATGTGGCTTGGCTTTGTGGAACCAGTGCATCATACACTTGCCCTTCCCAATGGTTCTGTTCAAGAAGCTGCTTGGTGTAAAGCCGTCACTGGAGGACATGATGGAGTTCAGTCCATGTGTTGGGAAGTAAGTAAATTTAAGTCACACTAATTTGTAGGTTTAGGTGCTGATTTTGCAGAGCTTACTGTAAATAGAGTTATCTTGAATATTATATTATTGTTATTTAAAGGAGTCTGCAGGACATCCTGGAAGACGATGACATAGACGACCTGGATATGTGTTTTTTAGTAGGTGGTCTTTAACATTAACTCATTTATCCTCTTTCTGATAACCACCTGACAGTCTGTTATTATTTCCCACAGCAGTTACATTACTATCTTTTTTTTTTTTTTTCCCTAAAAGATCACCTGGGATGGGACAGACGTTGACCTTGATCCTGAAAATCCTGAAAAGCCACTGACAAGTCAAAATAAGTAAGGAGCCCAAGATTTTTGTGACATTCTTGTATGTTGTGTCATTGACTATAATTTAAAGAAAATGTGAAATCAGCATTAATGTATGAGGACTCATTACTTTATAATTACACATGCACTTTAAATATGAAGTTTAAGTGTTGTCTCTCACTTGTACGTCTTTTTGGATAAAAGCCAAATGGGTACCACAAAATCTGGGGTGTCACATATAAGTACACCCTTTGCTCCACAGTTTTTCTGTGGTTATCTGACACCCAATAAAGTAAAGGGCAACTGCTATAGAGAGCTATAAAAAAAAAAAGAAGTCATTTATAATTGTGTATAATATAATTGTGCATCATCTTGAGAGAAATTAAAAAGATATATTATGTCTACTTTATATTATAATTATTTGACCAAGGGGAAGCATGTAAAAGAAAATAGGATAGGGCCCAGAACGGGTCCTTGAGGTACATCACAAGTAAGTTTCATAGAGAAGTAAATGAAGCTCCCAAGTTCCACAGAAAAATGTCTGGCATGAACCACTCTGGCATGAAATTAAGCAAAACAGAGCAGTTAATGATATGACAGATGTGTGCACTTAGTTGATGAATTAAATCTTTTTATCTGCTAAACAGGAAGGAGTTTGTGGATGCCTATGTAAACCATGCCTTCAACACATCAGTAGAGAGCATGTTTCGGGAGTTTAGGCGAGGCTTCTTCCAAGTGTGTGACCGGGACATAGTGAGGCTGTTCCGGCCAAATGAGCTGCATGAAGTGCTGGTGGGCAAAGACTTCCACGACTGGGAAAAGCTGAAAACGGTACAGTCCAATACAAGAGCTCTGCAGGGTCTTGTTTTTCTCCGCAGCTGTAACTGATTTATCACATACTCGTGTCCTTTATTTGAATACTTCACATATCAAATGTCATTATAATTTTTCTGTTTTACTGTAATTAGAACACAGCTTATGAGGGAGGGTACCATGTTGACCACCCCACCATACAGATGTTTTGGGAGGTGTTTGATGAACTAACTGAGGATCAGAAGAAAGCCTTCCTTTGTAAGTACTGTACCTTATTTTAACATACAAGAACATATTACTATTTCAATTTTGACATGAAAATTGAAATCATATTGCAAATGTACGAGACTAGACTTATATATTTTATATTATATATAAATCACTAAATCAAGGGAAAGCAACTTATCATTGGAATCGGTTATCAATACTGTTGTATTACCCACAGATAAAATATTTCAGTCTCGATGATTCATGAAGGTTTTTACATTTACTGTTCTGTACACTTGGTATCTGGTAAGTCGTTGTGAGAAAATGCACTTGCACAGTAGATGGTGTTTTAAGAGCAATGTTGGTCATTAAAAGAACTGTGCTCGTTAGCAGGAGCAATGATAGTAACATGTGACTGAACTGACCTTAGGGGAAGGAAGTACAAAGCTTTATACGAAGGATGTCTTAAAAATAAATCAATTAAAAAAGGATCTCACCCATTGCCATTTTTCCCTCCACTAGGGTTTCTGACGGGTTTTGAAAGGGTGCCTATTCTCGGCCTTGAGAACATCAAGATGATAATCAGGGGCTTACAAGTCGAGGACGTCTCTGCCGACCAGTACTACCCTCAGACACACACATGTTTCTCTTGCCTGGAGCTGCCCTTATACTCAACCAAGGAGATTATGCAAACCAGGCTGACAGAGGCCCTGAGCAACAACGGAAGACTGTGAAAATGATGGAGGGACGGTCCCTCAACCACTCAGTGTCTGTAATGATCAGAGTCTTAACATAGAGATATCACTTTTTAAATGGTGGACCAAAGACCTGGTGTAACAGTGTATTAGAAAAAATTCTTTATGATGATTTGTGGTGGGTGTATATAAAAAATTCATGCCTCATAGTGAAAATACTGATATAAATTGTGTACATATGTTGCAGGGAAATGATTGTATTGTTTTTTTTTTTGTTTTATGTTACGTTAAATGTGTAATATCTTTGGTTGAACAAGAAACTTTACAAAATAATTGCATACAGAAAAGCATAATCCTCTGCATTTGTACAAACTGTTCATGTTTGTTAATAGAACTATAATGTAAGAAAATAATTGTCATATGTAAATATTATACGGGAACAAAAAAAATACATTCTTTAGTGCATTTCAGTTGTAGAATAATATATTAAAATCTCAACCCATATACTTCTCTTTCGTCACTTCTTACCAGCGTGTGAGTGAGTGAGTGAGTGAGTGAGTGAGTGAGTGAGTGAGTGAGTGAGTGATTGAGGGAGTGAGTGCAAAGTGTGTTCCTGAAGACCACAGAGGTGGTTTTCAGTACTTTAGCAGGTGTGTATCTGTCTGGGGACGTATTTTGTCACCACTATATCAATCAATCAATCAATCAATCAAACTTTATTTGTGTAGCACTTTTTGTACAGGTTGGTTCAGTTTTGCTTCACAGATGACTGATAAGCTAAAAAGGAAAAGGACAAATCAAGTAAGAAAGTTGACAATAAGATGCAATAAAATAGATTTAAAAAGCTATAATATCATTAGCAAACAAAAAAAAATCATAAAATGAATAAAACAACAGATTAAATCAAATACAATAATAAGAGAATAGGTTAAATAGAATAAAATACAATTTAGAATATAATTACAATAAAAATAAGTGAATAAAATAATTGATAACTCCATAGTTTCACAACCGTGTAAGATAGGAACACAAATCTTTACAGTGTACGTGAGATCAAAATAAAGGCCGAGGACCAATGGGGGAATGGACATGAGGAGCTTTTTTCTAAGAGACAGGTGCACAGTTTTTTTTTTTAGAAGTAGAAATAGATAGAGCTTTTCAACCAACCAACCCTGAGTTATATTTTCCTGTTTAGTATCATTTTTTAGTAACTATAATAACATCATCATCCAAATACCGTCATATAATGACAAGTGCAATCAACTCCAGTTTCACTTTCGTTTTTCTTTTCGCTTCAATTGTAATAAACTTCCGACTCGCTGGGCGTGTTAGTCTGTAAGTTTTGTTTTCCTTTGGTCACAGCAGCTAAATGAGCCAATCAAGAGCCGCCTCTGACTGATAAAGCTGAATCATAAAAACCCGAGGTCGGTTGGTGAGAGGCACTTTACGAAAATGTTTTCTTGGGGCGAGGAGCGTCACCAGGGCTTTGGCTTGAGCGGAGACTCAAATATCGCAACCGAGGATGGAGTTCACTTCTCAGACCTCAGTTACCACATCAGGGATCTGTCAGCAGGTCACAGTGTGCTCACTGTCGTCAAAACTAATGGAGAAGTGTTTATCATTCGCACAAATGGTGAGTCTTATATTCCCATCTCTATGTATTTAACGTCAGGTGAAGGAGGGAAGTTTGACTGATCAGCACCTGCTGTGTTTCTGTGGTTTGTGTAGGTTTACTTACAGAGTTGTTGGGGTGTAAGGAGAAGATTCAGGCAGTAAGTTGTGGTGATGATTTGGTCACACTGCTGTCTGACAGAGGCGCAGTTTTCTGTGTGGACTCAACTCACACTCCTTTCACTCCAAGGTAAGAACAAAGTTTTGTAACTAAGTGCAAATTGGAGTATTTTGAATAATGAGATTTTGTTTTTGTTTTTTTTGATCGGCAGTTGAATTCATTGTACACCGTAAAATGTGACAAGTTGATCTTACTTTAAAAAAGTTTCCTTAAAATGTAATTGTGTTTACTTCATTTTATGAAGTCGTTGCAACTAAAAAATACAACTAAAGTTAACTTCCTCTTAAATGGTAGCGACTTAAGTAAAACAAGTTAGTCTGACTTGTGTGGGAAAGTTGTGTTTACTCAGTAGAGTTTAGGAAACTGATTGCCTTGGATAAATCAAGTAAGCACAACAAAGAATGATAGGTTCACAGGATTGTTTTTATATTTAAAAAAAATAACATTTTGAGCATTTTAACTAAAGACCAATGTATGAATTAAAAAAAAGTACCCAATGAAACAAATCTATTTCTAATCGCGACAAAGTATTCAATTTATGCCTGCAAACACATTACCCCAGAGCATGCTGGGACACTCCACCCACATCCCGAATAAAAACTCCAGGAACACAAAGTTACGAGTCCAGTTTACTTACGTGAACTTAGTTTCATACCTTCTTCAGGCAAAAACAGTACATTACTCACATTACACGAGTTGAATCAACAGGATAGTGAGAAATAAGTAAACTACACTAATGTAATTCAAGTCAGCACAGGTATTACTTTTTACAGTGTAGCCGGCTCTGATCATTTCTGAACACGTGTCTAAGCGATGTTTGTTTCTGTTGTTTCAGCACTCCCAAAGCTCTGTGTAACATACAAGTATCTCAGGTTGCTTGTGGGAGCCAGCATTCAGTTGCCCTGACCAAAGGTACAGTAACATCTACATTAAACTACTGCTAATATACAAGCTCGACAACGTGATTGTAAAAGTCCAACAGTGCCTTTAGGTGATGGTCCAAGTCATAATGATAATTATAATGATGGTGATTTCCCCACAGATGGTCAGGTGTACACATGGGGTCAGGATTCCAGGGGCCAGCTGGGTCTGGGGAAGGTGAAGACCGACGCCAACTCACCCCAACACCTCCGGTCTCTGTCAGCAATCCCCCTGGTTCAGGTCGCTGCAGGGGGAGAGCAGAGCTTCGCCCTCTCTGTCTCTGGAGGTGTGTTCGGCTGGGGCAGAAACGACCGCGGACAGCTCGGCCTGGGAGACACAACAGGTAAAAAAAAACAAAACACTTATATACATGTACATGTACTGTATGTATTTATACCTTAACATGTAAATCTGACGTTTGATATCTTTTCTACAGACAGACATACACCAACTCCTGTTCACTACCTGAACAATAGGAAAATTATTCACATTTCCTGTGGAAAGGATCACACTGCCGTTCTGACAAAGGTTAGTCTTAACACTCTCATGTTGTAAGAAAAGAAAAAATACACAAGTAAACACTTGGAACTTACTCGATAAATGATACTGAAATGATGGAACATGTTTTGAATGATCTCTGGTGAAAATGTTTAGTTTAAGTAAATGACATAATGTTTGTAACATGATAGATATCAGTGCAGAAATGTATTTTAATTAAAAATTTCAGCAGAAAAAATGCAAAAAACAATCAGTATCATGAGCCAATCAGTAATCAGCCATTAGTATATCAATAATATTTACTGTCCACTGACACACTTATACTCACATGCTGACTTTGTGATGTAAATGGAAGTATAACAACAAGTGGTGCTTTAACTGTAGGTGTCTGGTTGTTCCCTTCAGGATGGTGCAGTGTTTACATTTGGCTCTGGTCAATATGGGCAGCTTGGGCACAACTCATTCAGGGATGAACTACGCCCTCGGCTTGTTGCAGAGCTCTGGGGGGCAAAGGTCACCAAGATTGCATGTGGACGGTACAGTACAGTTCTAAAACAATTACACAGAGACATTTCAGCTCGTTACTGGTGCAGTTTCAGCAATGATCTGAATTACTTTTCTTCCAACTGCGACTGTGTTTACTTACAAATGCCAACGTGGAATATTAACCTCTCAGGATCATTCACACACTTCCAGCTGACACAGACACAGCGCTAATGAAACGTAGCTTGGCTGCGTGAGTTGTTATTGAATGTCAATCTATAAACCTTAACATTGTGAAAGAAGTTGTCAGTGTCACAACAAGTTTCATCTACCAATAGAGAGATTAGTACACTAGCTGTAGTCTGGTGAAATAAATTCTTGGAGGCTACAAAACATTTGAAAAAGAAACTTTGTTGACATAAAAAATATAAGCCTGAAGATCAAAAACTGTCTGACAGTCTTAATATTTCTTTTTTCTCAATCAGGCATCACACATTAGTGCTGACACACTCCAGGAGGGTCTACTCCTTCGGGCGTGAGGAGCAAGGGCAGCTGGGACACGGAGAGGAGAGTCATCCATCTGTGCCACTACCTGTTCAACTGCCGCAGAGTAAATACAGCTTACAGTTTGTGTGCAAAATACAAGGCTCAAAATCAATAGTTGAAACAACTGTAGCAGACAAACCTTGTCACAGAAGAAGATGGATAATATAAGCCCTAACGCCTTCTTCCGAATACCTACTGCATGTTTGAACATTCCTCGGAGGATAAGATTAAGGATAGAAGTAACTTTTATTCGATTATTATTCCAGATCTCGGCGATGGTCCCAAAATAGGAAACATCTACGCAGGAGGAAACTGTTCTTTTGCAACGTGCATGTCTGACAAGGTGCGAACACAGACACTTACAGTTCACACCCTAATGATTCCTTCACCCCAGTTAAGTTATTTTCCTGAACCAAACATGAACTCTTCTTCTTGTTTATTCCTCAGGACATTCAAGGAGGGTTGAACACAGACACTACGAACAATGTGACACATCACTCTCTTGACGGGATGATTCACAGATGGACGTCTAAATGTGACTCAAAATCACGGAAAAAGAGAAATCAGTGGGTATAATGGAGAACCAGTTATTTTTCTCTCAATATGTATTTAATTTGTCCAGTGTTTTTGTTTCTGTTATTTAGCTCCAAAGCCATTAATACTGTATCCTCAGTGTTATTGACTAACCATATGAAACCTTCACAGGCAAATCCACAGGATGTTTTCCTCCGCTTCCTGTTTGAATCAAAGTTTTCTGGACCGAAGGTAAATGCAGAATTTTTGCACATAATCATCACTAATTAGTTTCTGTTTAATTACAATACATTTACATGTGCTTTTTGTCTCGTTAGCAAAGATAAACATTTCCAGACCTCATCAAAGGACTGCGGCTTGAACTTGTCTCTTGCACAACTTAACTTTGAGAAGCTGGTGAAGAAGGATGCTGTTTGGACAGAGGTATGAAACTGAAATGTGATTGTATGTTAGTTATCTTCTCTGTGATTAAGTTAGTTGTAGTTCAGATAGTAAATTATATTTTGTCAACAGGTTGAAGCTGCTGTTCTGCAGTTGCTTCCTTCTCTTGATGGGAATCCGGTGGGAGTGGAGGGGCTGAGGGTCTTCCTGCTTCTCAATGAGCTGCTGCATGTGAAACAGAAACAGATCCTGCTCCCGAGCACAGACCTGGCCGAGGCCGTGGCTGCTGCCTTTCAGAGACTGTCTCCCGAAAGCCTCCAGGTCATAGGTACAGTGAGATATAACTGTTTGAAATCTTTGCATGTTTGAGAGGCTTCATTTTTCATTAATCGTAGAATCGTGTAAAAGTGTGATCCGCCAACCTCCAGTACGGTCTGTGTTCTTAATACTTTTCTAAAGCCAAATGACTTTTCGTGAAATATAGTGTGGTTGAGGAGGAGAGGACGCGCTTTGCTGTTGCAGAGCTGTTAGTGTTGTTGTCATGTTTTCCAAACACCCTATATATTCTGTAACCGTGTTGTATAACACCTCAGACCAGTGTCTGCACTTGAGACATTATTGTAATAAGCTGTGTCCTTGAATAGAGTCTGAAATGTGCCAATCACACACCTGTTGAATTTTTCCAGAATATAAACGGTTAATTGTACGTATGAATTAAGAATTAAAATACATAAATAAATGCTTTTAGAATAATATTGGTTAAAGTAGCAGATAAATGTAAACTGACGCATTAGTAATTGGGTAACAAAAAAGTCAAATTTAAAAGCATATTGGAAAATTAATCTTGTGAATCTCTTAAAATTTCATTATAATTCAATTTCAAATATATTTATAGAAGTAATTAAATTCTCACCGGCATTAATAATTACAAATCTGCATGTTGTCTTCCTCAGGGGACTGGTGGTGCTCGCTCCCGGTCTCCACCATGGTTAGATATGTGACGGTGTGGAAGCAGGCTCTCTCGCTGTCCATTCGGCCTCTTCCTTACAACACTGGAGTCATAAATCTGCTACTCGTCCTCCAACACATGTACAATGTTAGTATCACTTGTCTTTTATCTCCTGTGAGTTTCAAACCGTACCAAATGTAACCACGACACACCCTATCTATAAAAAAATGTTCTTAATATTCCTGCTTTAAAGGCCAACAACAGGAGAGCAAGATGTACAAGAATCCCAGAAAAAACGTACTGTTTGGGGATTAACCAGGAAATTCTTACAGAAGACGTGCTTCTGTGGCGCTCAACCTCAAAAATCCAGGTACAAATAGAGTCTCAGGATGTCAGTCAAGTAATTCCCTCCTCTCTCTCAGTTTTTATATAGTTTTCATATAGTGTTCATTCATTTAAAAAGAAAAACTGAGTATGCTCTTTTTGCAGGATGTGAATTATCAACCAACTAGCCTGTGCAACTACCCGTTTGTGATGGATCTGAAGTCAAAGAAAATGGCTTATGACATCGATGCAGAACTCATACGGGTAACTTAAGCCTGGAACTGTCCAATAAATCAGTTTTTATCATGTTGTGCAGTTTGTGTCATGTGCCTGTCCTGATCCACAAACTTACAGTATATGCATTAGTTATCTAATTTTATGTGTAATGTGAAACGGGTTGCAATTTGGGACCATTTTTAAAATGACATTTTGAATTGTATTATAGAGCGAACACCAGGTAATGTTACCTGGCCCTTATGGATGGGTTGTCCAGCCTGAATCTTACTTCGGACTAAAGCTGAAGCGAGCTTCTCTTTTGAAGGGAGCCTTCAGTCAGCTGGCTGCTGCTGCTGCTGCAGATCACAGTGTCTTCAAGAAGTGGCTTGTGGTAAATACTTAATGTTGACCTGATGGTTGAAGCATTACCAAATAATTTTGTAGTTATTTTTTATCTTAGCTTCTATCTAAAAGGAAGAATTGTGACTTTGTGTCTCCCAGGTGTATTTTGATGAGGACCCAAAGATCACAGATGTCTACAAAAGAGACTTTTTTCACCACTTGTTTCATAAAATAGCTAAAACTGGGATGTACGTGTTCAATGACTCCGAAAGGGTGGCATGGTTCCCATCCAAAGTAAGTCTTTCGACTTTGAACCTCGTACAGCAACATTTCTAACCATGGACTCAGGATTGTCTGTATTTACTGGATTTCTTCTCTTGATGTTAAGCAGTAATGCCACAATATGCAATTTCAGTTCATTTCTATTCAAGCAATCAATTTCCAGAGATTTATTATTTCTACTTTTATCAATGCAGACAACAAAGAAGAACAAGAATAAATTCTTCCTGTTTGGGGTTCTGTGTGGACTGGCCTTGTACAACCAGAGTATCATATACTTGCCCTTCCCACTGGCGCTGTTCAAGAAGCTGCTTGGCGTTGAGCCGACACTGGAGGACATGATGGAGTTAAACCCATCTGTTGGAAAGTAAGACATTTTAAATTTAAATACAAATTTATGGTTTTGCATTGTGCCGTCTGGAAAGTCACAATATATTAATAATAATATAATAACAGTAAGTAAATAAACATTTATGTTAATATAACTCTTTAATATATTTTTTAAGGACACTGCAGAATGTGTTGGACTATGACGATGACCTGGAGGACCTGGGCATGTCTTTTCAGGTTGGTGTTTTACTCTAAAATATGGCCAGTAATCGATCTCATTAATAATAATCTTTCTTACAGTATTACATTATTTTTTCAGAGATACCATAATCGCTTTCTTTCTTTCTTTCTTTAATTTCTTTAATAACTGATTTACAGATCCAATGTGATGGGACAGATGTTGAGCTTGATCCCCAAAATCCTGGAAAGCCAGTGACAAGTCAAAATAGGTAGGTAACTCTATATTTACTGTATATCTGGAAGGAGCAATATCAATAATATATTTCAATAGTTGGGGCCTTGATGCAAACATTAAATATAATAAACCAACACTGAATTTAATTAAAACTTAATGTATAATATTTGATAATCATTCAATCACCTCGAAAAGCAAACTCATGATAAATGATATTGAAAATGAAGGAGTGTCTGAAATTACATTTGTATTAGATGCATAGAAACTATGCTGGAAGCCACATATAACTTATATTAAAGCAAAAATACCAAAGTCAATTTCTATAATATATGAAGTCAAAGATCTCTAAATCAAGTGTGTTTGTTTGTTTTCATGTTGCCTTTTGAGGTTAAACATCATGTATTATTAAAAGTATAGACTATAAGCTGTAGTTTCAGCCTACACACATTTGGACCTGTAGAAATATTTGAATTTGTGTATTTATACTAATCTATTAATTCTATATCTATACAAACAAGCTAAATCCTGTATGTGACCTGCATCTAAAGCAGCTCTGACTCTGATGTTTTGGTGGATTAAAACGTTTATCTGCTAAACAGGAAGGAGTTTGTGGATGCCTACGTGACTCATGTCTTCAACACATCAGTGGAGAGTGTGTTTCAAGAGTTCAAGCGAGGCTTCTTCCTGGTGTGTGACTGGGATTTTGTGAAGCTGTTTCGGCCAGAGGAGCTGCAGGGAGTCCTGGTAGGCGACGATGTCTATGACTGGGCGAAGCTCAAACAGGTACAGTCGGCAAAAAGGCCCTTCGTGTTCTAGTTTTCTCTGCAGCAGATTTCCCACATCCCAACGTGTTTGATTTGACCACGTCCGAGAATCTGAATGTTTTTGTCACCTCCTTTAGAACACAGTTTATGAGGGGTACCACAATCGCCACCCCATCATACAGATGTTTTGGGAGGTTTTTGATGAGCTAACTGAAGAACAGAAGAAAGATTTCCTTCGTAAGTACTGAACCAAATCTTAAGAGCTTTTCCATGTTGAAACCTATAGACTCTTATACTGATATGTTAGGATGCATCGTAAAACTGAACAAAACTGTCAACTGTGCCAAACCATACTTTAACAAAAATCTCATACTGCTTTGTAGCATATCGAGTCGCCGCATGCAAAACAAAAAGTGGCTCGATCTCTGTCAGATCATGTAGGCAGCGTGTCTCCACACATGCTGGTTTCATTATAGGTAGAAAAGTGCAATTGCTTTCAGAGTTTTTGAAATAACGTGTACACTATCTGTGCACGGCAGCTAGAGAGTGGTTAATGGTAGGCAGCAGAAACACTTGGTGGTATGGTATGATTAGGGAAACATTAGTTGTGGGTTTGAGACAGGATGCAATTTCCAGCATGAAAGTGAGATATACTCATCCACCAACTTAATCTCCCACGGCTGCATTAAGCTAGTTGAAGGACCCAGGGCAAAAATGAGCTGCTGGGCCCCCCACTAACCCACCATTAACATGTCGTCCCATACTACCCAGGGGCAGCTGCCTACTTTACCTGATTGGCTGTATGAGCTCCTCACCCTCACTTTCTCATATACATAATGAAATGCCCTCATTGTTAACATCATTAGTTTCCTGTGCTTGAAAAGTTGTAATAGTTGTTTGTATGAGGTGAACGAGTCAAAAGTAAATATATTATAATTTATTATGATTATTATTAGTTATCTTTCACCCATCCATATAAATAAATAAATAAATAAATAAAGCAGATGATTCTGAAGAATAAAAAGGTGAACAACAAAAAGTAACTTGAAGATTCCTACTTCTCCCTTCGCTGGTCTTCTTCAGTCTTCCTGACTGGTTTTAGGAAGGCTCCTATTCTCGGCATGGACCAGATCCACATGAGGGTTCAAGTCAAGCAAATCTGGGACGGCTCCCACGATCAGCACTGCCCCGAGTCTCTGACGTGTCACTCTATTCTGCAACTGCCCTTGTATTCAGCGAAGGGCATCATGCGAGACAAACTGATAGAGGCTCTGATGCCGAGGAGAGGATTCGAAAGGCTGTGATGAGTCAACAGCTGCTGGACAGGAGCGTGTACTGTACCTGTGCTGGGAAAGGCTGGACTTCATTTTTACTTTTGGATCAGCTTCCCTGCGCTACCTCAGGATAAAAAAAAAAACAAATAACTGTATTGTATAAACATGACTTGACACTATAACAGTGCACTTTAAAAAGATTGACCAAAAACAAGCATTTTCAGCCAAAAACTTTATTTCCTGTAATTTAACTTATGATCTAAGTTATTTATGCATATATCATGAGTTGTATATATTCTAAGGAAATTTTTTTATGTGGCACATTTTGTTTAGACCCAGATGAAATAAAAATATTAGTTTATTTTCCAGTTTATTGTGTACACCTTAATGAATCTAATGCAATACAACATTCCTGTAATAGATCTTATCCTTGTGAAGTTTACAAAGTTCTTTCTGATTCTGTGTGAGAAAAGTATTATTTCAACTGTAGGGTGATTTTTGAATCTTTGATTTGTATTAAATGGAGTGTGACAAAATGCTATTGTTATTTCTGTCGAATGAGCTGGAAGTTGTTTGTAAATCAGATTTAATCAGTAAGTTATCTATGTTGCTCTGTTTGGTGTCCTTGTTTTGCCATGGTTCTATTGTATATTCTGTTTTTACTTCACACTACGTAACTATCGTATTGAGTCAATTGAAAATAATCTGGCATTAGAAACACCTTTGTACAAAAACATGTAAAATATGTTTTTTGAAAATGATGGAGCAATAAAAATTTAATATTCATCACATGTGTCATCTGTGGAAACACTGAAAAGTTCCCTTTTTCTACAGGTGAAATGTAATGTAGTATTATGGTATGGTAAAAATGAATGTCCACACTATATGTTTGTGTACTATTTTATATGATGGTGAAGAAATTAACTAAATGTACTACGCAGTCAATTGCTGGGTACCAATGTGTCATTCTTTGTACTACCACTAGAGAGCGCCAAAGCCAAAACAGTAAAATACCACATAGTCACTTGTGAATAAATGACAATACATAGGCCTATATCCTATGAATACAGTATATCTTGCATTGAAATTGAACTCTGCCAAGCTTTTATAATATCTCAAATCCAAGTTAAAGGAAAATTGAAAGTGTTATCAGACCAGTGAATCAATCAACCACAGCAATATTGGAGAGATTTAAAATGTTTGAGGCACATCTTGGGTCAGAAACACTTGGTTGTTGCTGTTTGTATCACATGCACTGTGTTTTTCTGTTTTCTTCTGGACCAAGCAGGATTGAAATCCTGCTCAGGGATTAAACATGGAGTCATAGACACGTCTGAAAAGTGTGTGCCTTCTTGTAAATGCTACATAGTGAGGACTGAAAAAGTATTTTGAGGACATTTTGGGGGATGTGAGGACATTCCAGTCCTCACAACTTCAAATGGCTGTTTGAGGGTTAAGACTTGGTTTTAGGGTTAGAATTAGCTTTTTACCTTCATACAAAACCTTATATTCTTTATCTGTACACCATGCTGACGGATTGGAAGTGTGCAGGTAGATATAATATTGAAAGGCAGAAAGAAACAAAGAAAGATACTAAGAAACATATAGACCACTAGATGGCCCCATTATCCTGTTGGTTGACTGGTTTAGATGAAACAAAGAAGTGTTGGGATGAGATCAGCTATGATTAATGCAGACGAGTGTAGCTTTACAGAATAACAATGCTTGGAAGGGAAAACCTACAGATAATAACAAAAAGACATGAAATTAAGTCCATTTTAAGAATGAGAATGTCAGTGTGATGTGATGCTACAAAATAAATGGGCATGGAAACGAGCTACCACACACAAACAAACTTACATTCAAATGATAAGATCATTAGTAAATACTACGTGACATACTGTAGCTCCCTTTAGAGATTGTGGAGGAATACTATGTTAATGTTCCTCAGGACATTCCACTTTCTAAGAACAAACTAAGAGTATAAAAGGAAACAACTTTTCTTGTTTGTTTGTTTGTTTAGGTTGTCATTTCCCTTCCCCTGAATCTTTTGTATAAATTCCGGCCAATATAAATAAAGTCATTACAATAGAAGCATGTTAGGAATTCAAGTTGTTATATATGTTATGGTAAAGCTCATTGTGCCTTCCTGCTATTTAGAGTAAAAAGAAACACATTAGTTAGTTATGTAATTTCTTGGACTTCCGCGGCATTCATTCAGTCATTTTCCTCTCTCCGCTGCGTACGAGAGGCTCGCGGCAACTGGCTGGCTGCTGTCTGCTGGCTGCTGTCTGCCGCTGCCGCTGCCGCTGCCGCTGCCGCTGCCGTTGCTGCTGCTGCGCCGCGGGAGCGAGTTGGAATGTATTGACGTCAGAAGGAAGCTGCTCTGGACACGCGCGTCCACGAGATGTTCCGTTCCTCTGCTCTCTTGCCTCCTGTGTGTGTGCGTGTAAGTGCGCGCGCGCGTTTGTGTGTGTGTGTGTCTCCCTCTGCGGAGCGGGCGCGCGGTCACACAGCTCGAGACTCTGGAATGAATCGAGGCAGGCAGGCAGTCATGAGAAAAGTATGTGCTCTCACGGACCGCGAGTATGGAGTATTATGAAAGAAATCGAGGAGGAGGAGGCGGCGCTGTCATTTTCCACGTTTGAATTCAGCAGTGACATTAAGTGTGAGGCTGTGGAGTGACAGTGAAAGAACCGCGCAGCAGCTACGGGGGTTATTTGCACAACAATGGTAAGTTAGCGCCGAGGTTACTGTATCTCCGGCAGTGTGTGTTGTTCCGTTTGGCGCTGTCAGTGTCAGTGAGGTTGTTGCAAGCGTTTGTTTGGAGGTGTTGAGCAGCGAGCCGGGAGGGCGACTGACTACATGCGTATGTGCCAACTCGGGACTGCAGTTGAGGCCAAGTGTAGAACAGCTGGCCGTAACACAAGTGTAGCAGCCCGTGGGCAAGATTACGCAGTGTTTAGGATCTGATAAAAACTGTGACGCCAAGGATATCAGCGCATTTAACACGGCCGGGCCTGCTGGTGTCCACTTGGCCCAGTGAAGCTGCGAGAGGGGATTTAAACATGTTGGAAAAGGCTGCTGTTGTCTGTACAGGTAACAATAATGCTGCTACATAGTGATGAATAAGTGATGATGATGATGATGATGATGAAGTGTTGACAGTGTTGATGGTAATAAGGGTGAATATGATGGGGGAAAACAACAATGAAGCTGACTGACACTCAGTGATAATTGCATTGATGATGACCGTGGTAATGAAGATGATGATGGCAGCTGAACTAGTTACCCTGGGGAAGATCTGATGATGACATCATCAGGTCTAATGACACCTTCTGACCCTCTTAGCGAAACTAATGACACACAAACACACACGCACACACACACACACACTCTCACACACATACATTATGGTTTCCTGTTACAGTATTGATTTGGCGTGCCAATCTTTGTGCTGGATGGGTGTTATTTGAGATAGAGACAAACAGCCCTTCAACATCACAGACAATAGAAGAACATTTTACCCTCTGCTGCTCTTACTGCACTATAATCCTATACATTGTAATCTAGTCTTCACTACTTAATTTAAACTTGTTCTGTCGTCTCTGTCTTTGATAAGAGATGTGAAACATCAATCTATTACTGGTGCTGTGCCTGAAGGGATGAGGCATTAGCAGCAGCTGACCTCATCTAAAGCCCTTTTCCCTTTGGGCCAAAGGCCAAAATTATCAACACAGTCATTTCGTCTCATTGTGTTGTCTTTTCTTTGTCCTGCCAGGCGACTCCCCACACCTTGACGCCGTGACACAACTATTCCCCATCTCCTCTTTCCTTTTGTACCTTTTGTATTCGCCTCCAGCCCCTGAAGTCGTCCAGTTCAATCCCTCCTCTACCCTCCTTCCTTCCCAATCCCCTCTTTGTTTCGAACATGGACTCCGCTGGAGAGATAATCGCAACCCAGGATGGACATCTCGACCCCAGGTGCAGCCCCGGTCGCTCTGATCTCAGCGGACTCTACCATCTGGGACGGACGTTGGGCAGGGGCCACTTTGCAGTGGTTAAACTGGCTCGTCACGTCAACACTGGCCAACTGGTGGCTGTCAAGATGATTGACAAGACAAAACTTGATGTTATGGCAACAAGCCACCTCTTACAGGAAGTGAGGTACATAATAAAACTATTAAGGACAGAGGTTAAGAACAAAAGATTAAAAAGGTTGAAAACAAAGTGGGAGCACTTTATAGTCAGCTTTTTTTAAGGTCAGATTTAATGGGATTTCAAACAGACAGGGATTGTAGACTGTGTCTGGTCCGTTTCAATCTTATCTGCCAAAAATGGAACAAAAAAATAAACTCCTGTGTAAATTTTAAGGTGCCCTAAAGGAGAAGCGTTAGTCAGAGTATCTTCATCTTCAAATCTTACATTCTTACTTCCTTGAATTACTCACTGATTGTCTCACCATCATAACTAATCATTTTCAGGTGCATGAGGCTGGTCCAGCACCCCAACGTGGTTCGCCTCTACGAGGTCATCGACACACCCACCACCCTCTACCTGGTCATGGAGCTGGCCGAGGGGGGCGACCTCTACGACTACATCCTCCGCCACGAGGGAGGTGTCGCCGAGGGAACCGCCAAGCGCCATTTCGCCCAGATAGTGCGCGCTGTGGCATACTGCCACCAGCTCCACGTGGTGCACCGGGACCTGAAGCCGGAGAACGTGGTGTTCTTTCCCCAGCAGGGGGCGGTGAAGCTGACGGACTTTGGGTTCAGCAACTTATTCCAACCGGGGACAATGTTGGCCACCAGCTGTGGGTCGCTGGCGTACTCCGCTCCAGAGATTCTGCTGGGAGAAGAGTATGATGCTCCGGCTGTCGGTGAGAAATGTTGATTTTGATTTGTTTAGATTTAACTATTGGAATAGATCAGTGATTCCTAAACTGGGGGGTCAGGGCGCCGCCACATGGGGACGCAAGATGTTTCAGAGAATAGGAAAACAGAAAATACATACAAGTTATGATTATTTTAAAGTTTCATCCAAACCTCGCTTATCTTCTTCTGAGTTACTGGACAATTCTACCAACATTATGATGAACGATTTCATACCAAGCAAGAAAAAAAAAATCACTCTTTGATTAATCTGGTCGCAGCATCTTTCCGCCTGAAGGGTCAGGGGTCACAAAGGTCGTAAAACCATTGGCCCAGATAAGCGAGTATGTGCAGGCTTCTAGTTGTGAGCATTAAATTTGCCCCTGACCCTTATTTTACTCCCTCAACCTTGTTCTGGAGCTTTCTTTCGTATGCCATGATCCTCATCAGAGCCCACATCAGAGTTTTCCCACTTGTCATGGCGTTAGGTGTTTGGTAGGTGCTGATTGAGGTTCATTGTCGGGTTTTTAGAGTTCGAGCTTGATCAGCGAAATAGCAGTTGACAGAACAGCCTCACAGGGTCCATTTAGTAGCTGTTCTGGAGCTTTTGATCATCAGCAGAGGAAGTAAGATAAGGTGAGATTGTTTTGTCAGCTGCTGTTTCCAATGCCAAGAAACAAAAAAAAATCATGTGATCGTGTTTGGCCTCGGCTACAACAAACTGTTAATATGACAAATGGTCCATATGCCGAGTTCAGCTGGAAGGATTTATTGTTTGTAATTGTGCCTGTTTGCATGAGCCCGTGTGTGTGTGTGTGTGTGTGTGTGTGTGTGTGTGTGTGTGTGCAGATTCATCACTTTACCTCTATGTGTGGAGTGTTTGTGTGGCCATATTTGTCCCTTTGACCCTGTGTATGTATTCCTGTGTATTGTATTGTATCTCAGTTTGTGTTTGTGTGTGTGTGTGGTCCTGCTCTGTATGTCCTTGCTTTTATCTATTTGTGCCTCTGTGTGTGTGTGTGTGTGTGTGTGTGTGTGGATGTGTGGATGTATGTGTATGTCTGTATAGGATTAGTGTGCGTATCTGGGTCAGTCTCAGCAAGCCAGCCAGTCATGAGCCAACTGGGCACGTTCTGCAGTGGAACCAAACACTGCAGCTCACCACTGGACTCTTACACTGCATAGCAAGCGTTTGTATGTCTGTGTGTGCGGAGACAAAGGCAGATAGCAGAAAAGAGAGAGTATCATGCTTCGCTGGTTAGAGAGGTGGGTCTGTACGGTTGGGAATTATCTGACATTAGAGGTGAGGCGCGCAGGTAGATTGTGGGATTTGACATTATAGAAACAGAGGGAAAACGGAGGGATTAGGTTTTATATCTCCTGGGGGGGTTGCACAGCATGTTCGCTTCAGGGAGGTCGGTGGTCTTATCTGCTAAGCTGGACTAGGCTGGATTCTGGCAGGGTTTGGCCGCTATTTATTCTGGTGACTACAAATGCATCTACACTGAATACAAATGCACCCCAGCTGCACAGCGAGCGGATGTTCTTGTGGAAGGACATCTACAGCATTTGTTTTTGTTTGGAGGAAATACTACCTGTGGAAAGAATGAGTTGGAAAATGGGGCAAGAAAGTGAAAGGCTTTGAATTTTCTCTCTTTCACAGTAACTTACCATGTCTGTGTATAATGGACTCAGTGGGATGGTTTTTTCTTCGCCAACCAAGGGTACAGCGCGAGTAGAAAAAGGAGGGGCCGTGAGGAAACATTGCTCACATGCATCCATAACTTCGACATGACTTATGAGTTGCATTAGTTCCCTTTTTTTCTTTTTTTTCTTTTTTCATGTTACTTCCTGTTTCTAAAAGCGTCCACACGAAGGGTGTCCATTTAAATCCATTTGTGTGCGTTTTTATTATCTCCTCAAAGACTTCTTTCTGCTTCACTTCAACTCGAGTGCACTTCTCTGTTCTATTCTACACTAACATGACTCAACCTGTGGATATCATGATTATGTAATCGCTTTGAAAGAAATGTACACTTCCATCACCCACACACACACACACGCGCGCCCACAAATATATTTATATGTATATATGTTGGTGTGTGTTTATTTGTGTGTTAATCCTGAGCTGCACAGAGGAAGAGATGTCCCCTAGTTATCTCAGATTAGTAAGGTGACTCATAAACCCGTCTCTACACACACACACACACACACACACACACACACACACACACACACACACACACACACACAGACTGCTCTCTGTGTCCTGTTGATATTTCCGTCTCATTTAAACAGACTGCTGTTTAATTCACTGTGGTTCCTTCACTTCTGAGAGTCTTTACCATGTGCTGTGTTTCAGGACATGGTGTGTGTGTGTGTGTGTGTGTGTGTGTGTGTGTGTATGTTTGATGATAGTCATATGATGTGGAGGAGAGACAGGAAGGTCCATGGGGTCTTTCGCCTTTGACCAAGATAAACACTTCCTACAATTACATAACATCTGCCCTTTACTGTGTGCATGCATGTGTGTACAGTTTTTCAAGTGTGAGTGTTAATGGTAGCCTGCTAATGGGTGGTAGATTGGTAGGTTATGAGGGAGAAGTTGGTCTTGGCCACAACTTACATAAATAGTCAGATAAGAAGCACAAAAGGCTGAAATTGACGGAGCATGTTTTGTGCAGGAGGAACTCATGCATTTGACAGATAGTGTGAGTCTCTCTGGGCGTCAGCTACACACTTAAATTTACACTTTGAGGTGTAAATGGCAGTGTGTGTTGTTGTGACACAGACACAGGCCTATTTGGTTGTTTGGCCATTTAATAATTTGCCTTGATAACTCAGCCAAGCAGATAATGTTATATCACAGTCATTTTTTTTTTTCAATGCAGCAAAAATTTAATTTGATGGGAGAAAAATCTGCTTTCTAAAACTGTAAAGCAATAAATAGTGTTTTGGTGTCGATCACGTTCTTTGAAGATCATTTACAAGCTTTGTGATTGAAAATGAGTCCAGCTGAGTGATGAAGTCTGAGGTCAAGTTGGGTTAGAGCTTTCTGATGTGCTCTCCAGTGTGATGTATTGAACCACAGCAAAGAGTCTCGTTCAGAATAATGGCTTTCCATGCCTCCTCTTTGGCTCGCCACCACATCCTATACACCGCTCATTTCTCTGCTCCGGGGTGGATGGTTGCTTGTTTGCCAGCACATTGTAAGTCCCCTACAAACATCCCATTTTAGATCAAGGAGTAGCTGCACAGCCGTATAGACAAAACCCCTTTGTCAGTGTTTTCATACCAACCTGAAGGCTGGGGACTGTTTATATAAATAAAGCCTTTTTCCAAAGCTTGAGAAGCCCAGATCTAGCGTGCCACCACTAGGCGTGTTGGAAATTATAACAGTGTTTGTAAGTGACTAACTTGTAACAGAGAACAAATCATCTCTCTTAGCAACAAAATCCAGACAACACTGATTATAAACAAGCCCTTTGTACACAGCATGTCTTAATGTGTAAAGGTTTTCTCGAGATGATGAACAACATGAAAGAGGATATGAAATTGAGGATATGAAATTGATCCTGACTTGAGACTTAAAGTTGTAGTACTCTAAGATCAGTTTACTTGTCAGGGTTAGTATTACTAAGGTTGGGAAAAAAACAAAAACACATAATCCTGAGATCATCAAGATTGTTTCTTGGATTAAAGGGGAACGTACTAACTGGGGGCGTAGCGTTTGAAAGACGTAGACAGTGAGTGTCTAACAAAAGACTTTCCCAAGTTGCATCATGGAAAATGTAAGATCCAGTGCTTTTGGAGCTAAAATTCACACTGGGGATTAAACTTCAGGATATCTTGTACTCAGCTGAACTGATATGACCTCATTTCTGTAGGATCGTCGAACTGTTTTTAGAATCAAGTCCCCCCAACTTAATGAAAGTGCAATACTAAATTTCTGAAGTAAAAGAAAATTGCCCTCCTATAATTTTACGATTGCTATTTTAAAAAGGTGTCCAAAAATTTTAAAGACATGTCTTGGATGATCCATTACCGTTTCACTGATTCCCAACATATAATGCCTTGTTAAGCAGATTGGAGAGTGATTTCCACCTGACCTTAAGTCACTGGGCGGTGACCACACAAAGTCATCAAATAGTCACAGTGATGCCTATATCGGGTAAAAATGTCCCTCTGCATGCACAACACAGCTTTATCAGGATCATTATGTCATTATGGATGCTGGGATATTCAAAAGTGGGCAAAAAAAAGAGCCGCATGTTTTGTGTGAACTTAGAGGACCCTTTGGAACAGGGCCACACTGTTGACCCTTTGTGACGTATTAGTCTTAAAGTGCGTACTTCAAAGGAGGCGGCCCTTAAACAGGGCCACAGCCGTGCCAGAGAAACAGATCATTCACTCTGCTCTTCTTAGCTGTACTGTGGCTCAACCGTTTTATAGTTAAACTTCTTTCAACTGGTCTATTTATACATTATGTATATATGTGTGTGTGTGTGTGTGTGTGTGTGTGTGTGTGTGTGTGTGTGTGTGTGTGTGTGTGTGTGTGTGTGCGTGCGTGCGTGATGTTTGTACCGTCAGCAGAACACTAATGCGTGGTGAGAATGTGTGATATTCCCCAGCGAGCAGAGAAAAGCACACTCCCAGCAGTCAGTGGCTTCTCCTCCCTGTTGCATAACACGTCTCTGGACTCAAGCGAGCGTGCATGTGAGCGTGCACATGAGTGTACATTGTATGGCGAGGACTGAGGGCTGTTGTTTGGACCACCATGAGTATAATGTGGGACAATGGCTGAATGTGTATCACACATGCGGCTGGTACATGTGAGAATCTCTAGATAGATGTGGATCTGAATGTACTTCAGTGTTTGGATATTGATGTATATCTGATCTGCTTAGGATATTATACTGTAAAAGTTAACAACAAAACTTTTTCAAGTTTTTGCTGATACGACTGTATATCACTGTTCATTGATCTCACTATAGTGTGTTGCAGATATGAGAAAAAGCAGATAATCCAGATCTCTGCAATGCAATGATTATCCGTTTCTTGAAAACTTGTACGTGTTATTTTAAATAGTCTGAACTAATTGGCGAGTTAATGCACAACAATGGTGCTGTATTCTTATCTAATGCTGTGTGCGTAAATTCTCAGAAAAGTATGTCAATGGCACCGTTTTTGTAAAAACAAGCAGAATAATCAGATGGTTTTTGTGGCACAAATAAGATTTCCACTTAAGTCAGCAGTCTAGTGTAATGAATGTCAACAGTCACGCTGTCCTGATAAAAAGCTGTTCAGTGAAGTTGTGCTCAGGCTGAGGGGTGCCTTGAGATGAATGCTGACATCAGCATGTATGATGTTTACCATGTTCATCATCTTAGTTTAGCATGTTAGCACGCTAATATTTGCTAGTGAGCACTTCACACGAAGTACAGCTGAGGCTGATGAGAATGTCATTAGTGGTACAGGCATTTAGTATTGGACAAAGTGAGAAGTCCGTGATAATCATTAGGATTTATCATCCGGAGATCATGAATATCTACAAAAAATTCTGCCAATTCATGTAGTAGATGTTGAGATATTTCACTGCGTTAAGTTGAGACTTTGTTGAAACTTTGACATGCTGCAAAATAATTGCCCTTTAACTGACTCGTGAAACAAGAGTGATACTGGCAGAGGCAGCGTTTTATTGGACATGTGATCTGTTGTATTTCTGGTGTTGTTGCATCGGGATTAACACACAATGAGAACAGAGTGTGCAGTGTTCTTCTTTCCAGTGTTTGGGAGAAACACAAGGAGAGACAGAAAAAGGAAAGCAAGATCATTCTCAGAATAGCACAACACCACAACAAGCCCTCTGTTTGTTATGGCCTTCAGCCCTCAGCTCCCTTTCCTCTGCATGTGAATGTGTGTGTGTGTGTGTGTGTGTGTGTGTGTGTGTGTGTGTTCCCTTGAAGCAGCCATACTGTTCTCGCCTGTTCAGGCTGTTCTGAGTTCACATGGACCTCCTCTCACTGCGTCTGCATGAGTGCAAGAGAAAGGGGGGGTAGGGGAAGGAAAGGGAGGAGACAGGAAAAGAACACACTGTCAGCGCACCGGGACGCCTGCGTGTGTGTGTGTGCGTGAAAATGTGCATGAAGCCCAGCCGTCTACAGCTCATACTAGTCAAACCGGACATCCAGACATTACTCAAGCATTTT
Organism: Seriola lalandi dorsalis; assembly: GCF_002814215.2. NCBI lineage: Eukaryota > Metazoa > Chordata > Actinopteri > Carangiformes > Carangidae > Seriola > Seriola lalandi. The sequence continues at coordinate 454,214 of NW_019525018.1, forward strand.
CCTCTTATAGTTTTTCACCCGACTGAGGAACAACCCAATGTAAACTCATTCAGCACTCACCATGGAGACCACTGTCACCCTGACCTCTGACCTCTCTGTCGAGGATGTGGAGGAGGCGGGAGAAAATAGAATTTCGCTGCCGAGAACCATGAATAATGGGGTTATTTTGACTCTGATCCTTTTATGTAGATTTGTGGGGCAGAATCAGATTCACCTCATCTCTGGGCCGCCTCAGAAAATAACTGCTGGATTTTTTTCAAGCCAAATACAAAAGGGACAAATATTTTAAAATATCCCTTCATGAACCATGAAGCTCACAGTATTCTAAATATGATCAGAGAGCAGAGGGAGTGTTTGCTATTTTAAGGCCTGAGATGATTTGCTATTTAAGGCTAACTTTGGTGCTTTTCTGTGTGTGTGTGTGTGTGTGTGTGTGTGTGTGTGTGTGTGTGTGTGTGTGTGTGTGTGTGTGTGTGTGTGTGTGTGTGTGTGTGTGTGTGTGTGTGTGTGTGTGTGTTCCAGATATCTGGTCTCTCGGGGTGATCCTGTACATGTTGGTGTGTGGAGTCCCTCCCTTTCAGGAAACCAACGACAGCGAGACCCTCGTCATGATTCTGGACTGTCGCTACTCCATCCCAGAGCACGTTTCAGACGACTGCAGAGAGTGAGTGTGGAGGATCAGTCACACATACACATGCACATGAAACGAGAGTTATACCAAGATGAAGCCCCCGTCTGACCACAGCTTAAAAAAAAAAAAAAAAGATTTATCTGTAAAATACAAAGCAACTTTATGATATTTACACATTATTCTCTCCCTGAGATTTTCTGCTGCTGAATAGAGGTGGTGTCCTAAAGAGCTACCGACTGTAAAATCATCGCATTAATCTACGTTTCAGTGGATAATTTTAGTGTCCTAATTGTCTCGGACATTTTTTCCGGCCTGCTGCAAATACAGTGATTACTCTCTTGGCATGAAACAACGTGTGTATCTACGGTATCAAATACTGGCTATTGTTTTCATTAATACAAAAATATCTGTGGCCTGAAACTTTAAACTGCACACAAACACACTCTTGGAACAAAATACAAGTCAATGTGTCCTCTCACTTAACCTTCAGGACAGCAGGGTAAACATCAGTGGAGTTTTAACTACGAGAGTGAAGGATGTTACTCTCAGATAAAAACCTGAAAAAACACAGTCTTCCAGATGATTTCATTAGCTCACTCTTGACTCAATAATCAAAATAGGAAGAAGATGCTTGGACCAACAATAAATGCTTCCCACCGCTGTCTGTGTATCCAGCCTGATATATCTTATTCCTGTGTACCATAGAGCTCCATTAAAAACATCTCAGTGACCCACACTGTTGCACACTGTAGTTTATTTTAATTCAATCCTGCATTACAGAGGTACAAGCACTCACTAGAGCAACAAATGTGTATTAATCCACAGCGGAAAGTAGTCCCCCAAGAATGCATTATTTAATCCTGTTTGAATAACATTTGCTAAAAGCTACAGTGCCCAGCTGTTTTAGGAAATTACAGAGCCATTTTAAAAATTAAATTATATGTTACATTATATATTTATGAGCTGTTTTTTTTTTTTTTAAAGAGTTACATCTTCGGGCAGGGATGGGTTTGGGGCTGAGTGTCAAAGACAGGGAAGGAAATTCAGAAAGTATCAAGAGACAGACTGACACACGGTTTTGGTCTTTCCATTGAATTTGTGGACAATTAAAGAAATATAGAATTAAACCAGCATTATCCTTCAAACATGAACATATATATATATATATATATATATATATATATATATATATATATGTATGTATATACATCCAGGATAGTGAAATCGGTGGTTTAAAAATACTGAAACCTGCCAGTTTGGTTAGTGTGGTACAAATTGCACCATAAAAACTGAGCAACAGTGCAGGTTGCATGCGTAAACAACAACAACTGTATGTCTGCATGCTGTTCTCACTCTGGACGCTTACTGAATGAACGCCTTTATACACATGTTTCTTCTCCGTGCAGATGAAGTTAGCAGGCGACAGGCATAAATATTAGCTGCGTCCGCAAACACATCCTGCAACATCTGACCCTGCGCTCGTCATATGACTCAGCCCTCGATCACATGAGGGTGTGTTTGATGTTGGAAAATAAGCAGAATAGAAAGAAAAACCTTTTGAATATTATAAACTCTTACAGGATTCAAGCTATTTCAGTATTATTCAGAGTTAAGATGTGTGGATATGGCCTAGATCAGCTCTAAATCAGGTCATTCTCTGCATCAGATCAGTTTGCTTTAATGGCTGATCACTAAAATGTGAAGCAATAACCAGCGCCGTGTATCCTCTTCATTAAGCAGTAAATCCCTCTGTCCTCTCCTCTGTCAGTCTGATCTCCAGGATGCTCCAGAAGGATCCGTCTCGCCGTGCCTCGCTTGAGGAGATCGAGGCTCATGACTGGCTGCAGGGGTTGGACAACGCGCTGCTCAGCCCAGAGGCCCCACCATACTGGCTCTCAGGGGCCCTGTCTCCCAGCTCTCCCCGCTTAGGAGTGCCAGAGTGCGGGGACTTGCTTGCTGCGAGGCCCCCCTCTCAGCAGGCTTTCCCCGGGCCCTGGCAGCCCAGTCTCAGCTACACCCTCCGTCCACCTCCAGCTGAGGAGCCTCCGGTTACCAAGAACCTGCCTGCACTCCAGCAGATCTGTGAGGAGGAAGAGGAGGAGGAAGAGGAAGAGGAGGGCACTTTGGTACAAGAGGGAGAATGTTTGGCATCTGTGTTAGTTTGCAGAACCAGAGGAAGAAGCTGAGGAGGCAGGTGATGAAGCACATGATCAAATCTGCAGAGAAGAGGAAGAAAGAGAAGACTCAGTGGAGGAAATAGAGGAGGAAGAGGCAGCAGCGGACGACAATATGGAGACAGAGAGGGAAATAGAGAAAAAAGACAGTGGGTGTGTGATTTCAGACCAACCAGTCAGTCATGGAGACAAGTCGGTGAGTCAGACTCCTGAAGTCCCGCCGTCCTCTCTGCCTGGTCTGGGGGTCCCGTGTTGTCAGGGGCAGCAAGACCTCACAGCTGCAGAGGAAGGAACGGACGAGGAGACAGAACCCAACAACAACACCAACAAACTCCCTCCCTCCGTCCCTGCGTCCTCTGTCAGACTCGGCGTTAACTGTAAAGAGGCGGCAAAGACAGAGAGAGGAGGCGAACAAGAAGAAAAAACAGAGGAAGATGCACGACAAGACCTCATAACAGACAGACCGCAACCCCACAATGCACTTGGGGCCCGGGATGAGGCTGCTCCGAGGGTGGAGCAGGGGAAACGACACAGCCTAAAGTTGCGTGAGAGACTCTTTCAGTTCCCTCTGTGTGAAAAAGCTCTGGCCTTCAACATACCCACTCACAACAAGCCCAAGATCCTCCCGCTGGCTCAGTACAACTGCTGCCACGTGCTATAAGAAGAACCAGCCCCGGTGCTATCTGTGATGTGCCGCTCAGCCACTTGGGACATACGAGCTTGTTTAGCATTCGGCGAGTGGCTGACTAGTGAGCACAGACGCTGTGAAGTGGCAGACCACTGAGCTCCCCGCTGAGCCTCTCCGCTGCACAGAGGAAAGGCCCTCGGCATGCAAACACCAAGTGTACAGGATGGGACGTGTACAGCTTCATACCTACTAACACTCGGTTTATTGTGCTCATGTAATCAACATTGTGTTAAGCTGAAGGTGGTGTACAGCACAGTAGTCAGACTTAGTAGAACCTCATCCATTTTGCTGCTGCGTACAGGAGCAACCATAGAATTGCAATGAGAAGACTGCGTCCAATCTGTAGCTTAGAAACAATACTGAACCTACCTGCACAGGAAGGCGGGAGACAGCAAGAGATAGACATAACAACTGCAACAGTTTTTACTGAATAAGCTATAGTCTGTTTTGTTTGTTCAAAAGGTGCCTACAATGATAAAAATGGGTTTCATACTGTATGTGGCCACTGTGTCGTTTCGGGTCTGACTGTAAAAAGAAAAAAAAAAAACAAGCTCTTAAGGTCAGAATATTCTAGCACATGCACTCAGTAGATCCATGATTTCATATTTTATATTGTATAAATTAGAATAAAGGTCGAACCAGCTTCTGCTACAGAGTAGCACTCGTTTCCTCTTCCCTTTGCACAACCTGCTTCTCTCGTTAATATAAGCTTAATATAAAGAAAGACTGAGACTGTTATGATATGATATGATATGATATGATATGATATGATATGATATGATATGATATGTGCCGAAGACTGAGATGATGATTCGTTTTTGTTCTCTTAATGCTAAAGTCTTATAACTATAATGGCTTGTCCTAACATACTGTATGATACTGTTTATAGGACCACTGATCGTTGATTGGGATGCAGGTCTTCCATAGTATTTGAAGATATTCTTTTTGATTATATTGAACATTTGAATAATATTTGATCATATCAGTTTTATTTTGAATGAGCAGATATGAAGTTCCTTATTTTTTCTTTTTTATAATATGACAAAGATATTAATTCTCTGAAGAGATATGTGACTTTGTGCATGTTATTACTGTTATTTATCACAATATACCTCCATGTGTCTTGGATCTAACAGGACCTTATTCTTGTGTAACTGTACCTTTAGGTAACCCATTGAATGATGAATTGCACACAGTACAACTATTGTAGCTGGTAGCTTACTACAAGCAGTATTCTGGGATTGATGGATGGATTTGTTGGTCATTTGGACCAAATAACAGTGACATGTTATTGTGTAGCCGAGGAGTCCCTCCGCATGGTATTATTCTACCGTATAATGCCTCAGTGTATTCCTATATTTTCACAAGCATACTACGTTTTCCTTCTTTGGAACCTCAGACATGAAGAGTAAAGATTTGTAGAGTAACAGAAGGTCAAAGCTGTACAATAAGCTACATCCTCCTCTTATAGTTCAGTAAACAGAGCTTATTCCTGTTAGTCACTGCAGCTTCATGGGTTCAACAAATTGGATTTTTAACTCGTGACCTGTGAGCGGACAGTCCTCGCCTATATACGGAGCGACTGTCACGTGAAATCTGATTAATTGCTCATATTTCATCAACCGTGGAAGCATCAAATCTGTGCAGAAGAGGGATAAAATCCCATTATTTGATCCTGTGTGATTGCAGCCTGTCTCTCCTCAGCGTGTCTGTGTCTACTGACCTGCATTATAACTAGGACCACATCTCTATGGAGCCATGAACTTATTTTTCTGTATTTATTTATTAAAATGGATTAAACAACAGATGGATGTGAGCAGTGTGTTTATTTCACAGAGACACTCTCCAAATGCTTATACTTCTCCACCTCTCCTCACCTTCACTATTAAAATGACTCCATTACATTTATTTATCAGTTTCTTCTCAGGTAAAGATGTAAACGTGATTTATTTATTAATTACATAAAATACAGTTGTGGCTTGTGACCCCTTATAATAAAAAATGTTTTTTACAATATAGAGCACTTATCCAAAGTGCTTTACAGTTTTTGCCATGCTCTCACACACACACACACACACACACACACACACACACACACACACATTAATGTACTGACCTGTATCTGCCAATCCACTCCGCCTCCTGAGCCGCAGAGCCCCCTTAATAAAAAAGTTGTGTCTGGTTTGAGCCTCTTGTCATGTTTCAGATGTCTTTGAGTTGCTATCAGTTACAACAAAGAGGGATTTCCACTCTCAGATGCTTTTATGTAAATAACTGTTTGAGGTCCAAAAAGGTCAAATGAATATTTCTCAAGAAAATGAAAAATAGAAAAAAGTCCAAAATACAAATCTGTGTATAATAATTAGTTTTTTTTCTCTTTCCTCTTCCATAAATCATCTCACAACCCCTCAGATTTATTTGAGTTCATTTTACCTGACTGTACTTTAACTTACTTCTGCACCGTTGCACTGAATATTTGTTCCATCGCTGACCCACAGTGGGTTCATCGCCCTTCAAGACCTCAGGAAATGCTGCTCTGATACGTGATAATGAGCAGGATGTTCATGTGAGGACAGAGGATGCTAAAACACAATGTGGGGCAGAGAACTCTAATAATACTCTATACTTTTATTGTGATCTAAAATGCATTCAGATTCTTTACTTGAGGAAAAGTTGCACTATCACAATGTGAAATACTCTTGCATTCATACTACTTAAAGTGCAGCAAATCATACTTTATCAGTATCTATATGCAGGTACATTGGCTCCTGTCAGTACCTTATGTAGGAGCCGTTTATCACGTTTGTTTATTGTTGTTTATGGTTTACATCAGGCCATATCACAGGTGACAGTGGTAGGTGTTAATGGCAGGTGAAGTCTAATGTGACGCAGGTGCAACAGATCTGTTAATCAGGAACTGGTAACGGGGAGATCGCATGGTTTTTAATGCTCACTCTCCAGACACAGAAAAGCGAAGGCCACCCATCACATCATATTTCACCTTTGCAATAGAAAAGTACTGTTAACTGAATCCTTTAGTAAACGGGAAACTTCATCAAGCAGTAAACACTTCCTGGACGTCCATTCTTGAAGTCTTCTCCCGCACCCAACCGCGTGGCTACAACCAGGTCAGGACAGTCACTACACGTTATTTTGTTCTATTATTATTAAAATGCATTAACGTGAAAGGAGCATTTTAATGTTGTAGAACTCATATATTTCAGAATATGTTCCTATAAAGTATAGAGCTGCAACTTGTTTTCATTATCAAATGATCTGCCTATTGTTTTCTTAAAGTAATGATTAATTGTTTGCTGTGTAAAATGTTAGAAAAGACATAACAGCCTTCTGTTGTTGCTTTCTGTATATTTTATTTCAGGTCAACTCGCAAACAAGTCACCTCTGTTTTTGACCTGAAATCCTGATCCTATAGGAACAGATTATCTCCAGGTCTGTCTTCATTGTCCTCATCTCAACATCTCATCACAGTGCACACACACGAACACACACAGGTTTATGATTAGTGTCAGAGTGAAAATAAACAACAGCTGAGAACATTTTTCAACATCCATCTTCATCTTTGCTGAATCAGTCTTTCAGCAGCCACCGGGGCTTGTGAAAAACTGCATGTTGAATTAAAAAAAAAAAAACGTGTATAACGCCTCCTGGTGGCTGGAAAGTGGAAATACAAACTCCTGCAAACAATAACTTACATAATAAACAATACACCACTGTTCAGCAAGTATGAAAGAAAAGGATGGCTTCATCAGCTTATTCATTATGTGAATTCAAATGTGCCAGCAGTTAAGAGTGAACAATGAATTAACACTCATAGCATGAATGTGAAGTATTGGACTATGACATGTATTAGTTTTTGCACCACAGTGAACTCAAGCAGTCATTCTTAGAGGCACACAAGTGAGTAACAACAAAAATCCATAACACATAAAAAAATAATATATTTGTAATAACAAAGCAGGTAACGGTCCTTTGGTTGCTCCCTATCACTTTCAATGCAAATCTTAAATCTTGGCTGTATTAACTTTATTTTACATATTATTATATTTGATTTTTAATGTGTTCCTTAAGCCATAGTGTGATTACTTAAGGAAAAATTAAGGAAAGGACAGTATCATTTGTGGAGGTAGAATTAATGACAGAAGTGCAATTTTTTTTTCTGTTCAATGAGAGACAAACTTATTTCTCATGAATTTATGATTTTGTTGTTTAGAGTCAAATTAGGACAAAAACTTGACTTTTGACATGTAGGCAATGTCACTTAAAAACACTCCAGCGTAAAGCCCATTACCTCCCTCTAGACAGAATTTGTGCTCCTTTTTTCACTCCCAGTTTAGACTCAGCTCTAACCATAAACATTATCTTTGCTGTAAAATGAAGACTGCTAGTATTCAAGTTAAACAATGACAACACAAGCTGTGTTAATAGTTCAACATTTTAGCTAACATTTAGCTATAGCCAGCAGGTGGCTAATTAGCACGTGCTAAGACTGGGAACAGGGGAAATCAGTTAGCCTAGCTCTACACAAAGGTCACAAAAACCCGTTAAGCTCACTAATTAACATACATCTCATCTGGCCAAGAAATAGCTCAGCATTTAACCCCCCCTGTTTACCACAACGTGTCATTTTCACACTTTGGTTTTTGTACGGATTAAGCAAATAAAATATAACATGCTAATTACTGAGCTTTAGAAGTGCTATTTGTAAAGCAAAGCTAGCTGTTTCCCCTGTTTACAGCCTTATCCAGGTATCAATTCCCATCTAACTCTAGACAAGAAAATATACACTTTTCCCAAAATTATGAACAATTGCTTTGAGATCTTGGTAGTTGTTTTAACATAAATAACTGGCAGAAGATTTTCTGAAATTTATTTTTTGCCACCGCAACACTAAAATGCTCAGTAGAGCTGAACGGTAATGCATGTTCAGGTGTATATAATATTTGATTAAAGCAGCTTTAAAGTTGCTGCCTTTTGTGTTATGATAACTCCAATGATGATACTGTCCTCTGATTATGAATCCTGAACACTAGCTGTAGCTTATCACTAGGTGGTAGCACTGAGTGAAACACTGCTGAAAGAGTCATCTTCAGAGGAAAAAATAACTGGAACTTTTTGCCCAATAATCTGTCTTTGACCCTGCCAGTAACATTAAATACTCTTTCCTGTCAGTCCTTCACTGAAGATTGACTGTACATACTGCAGCCATGCTGGTCTTACAAGAGCTATAACAGCTTTCTTTTACTAAATCTGAACAAACCTCCTTTATCGTAACGTATCGTAATCTTTTCAAATAACCAATACATTCCATCTGCTGTCTAATATTGGGGAAAAAAATCACGATTTAGCTACTGTTTCAATTGCACTTGCAGTGTATGTGTAGAGTAATATGAAGGTGCATTTTAAAGTGTGCACATTGCAGAAGCACCCTGTTAATTAAGAGAGCACAGCAGAAACACTTTAACAGTATACACAGGGAGTGTTAGGGATACAGCAGTAATCATTGTGGGCCGCTGCTGGAGAGGTCCACACAACAATGAGGGGGTGGCACTGTATCCTCTGGCGGTAGCAGCCCCGCACAAGACGACACAAAGCACCAGCTCAACACTTTGAAACGCAACCAGGGCTCGTCAGAATGCAGCTGGGTTAACCTGCTGCTTGAGAGCCTGCATGGACGTGTACTCAATGTGCTCTCTCTTTTTGCGGATCCAGTCGGGCTCGTCAGGGATCAAGACTGCCAGAATGACCTTCACCAAGATGAGCACATGCTACAAGGACACAGAGGTAAAAGAAAATGTAAGGGGGAGGACACACATGTAATTATTTTGCATTTGTCTCTCATTAATCCCTCTGTCCTCCATCTTACCTCCACCAAAACAGCCAACAACAGAATGTCTGTGCTGTTCATCCCACCCTCCTGACACAGCTGCTGTAACCGTGGTGACAGCAGCAGCAGCCAGCAGTTGGACACGACAGAGACAAAACTCAGGACTTCGAAAGCAATCTGAAACACAGGACAATGACATGAGCTGTTCATCCATAACTGGCTGAGTGTGACACACCGGGTGCGTCTCATTTCTATTGTGTGCTGTGTTTTCTGCCGACCTGCCACACGCCCATGTTGGCCACAGGCGGCGAGAAGGGTTTGCGGAAGAGTTTGCAGATCTTATAGGCGTCCGCTCGGATCTCTGTTAGGTTGTTGATGAGCAGCAGCACCGCAGTCAGAGGGTAAACACAGGAGAAAAGACTCAAATACCCAAACTGCACCAGGAGCTCAATGTACTCTGCGAACAGGCCCTGTAACAAAACAAGAAGCTTGCTATCATACACTTCCAAAAGGCATTTGTTTTGACCTGCATTTTTGACGAATTCTTAATGCTGTATACACACAGGGAAAGCAGGAAGGGTGCTTTGGTTTCTAAATTTGTCCTCCTGTGGGTCATCTTCACTCTCTGTCCTATGGGGGGCGCTGATGAACCGGTCCACCAGGAAGGGTATGACCACCTCTGTCACCTGGTTCACCAGCTGGGTCACTATCAGCAAAGACCCTAGACGCTTCAGACAGAAGGGGGAAGAGAATATGTGATTTTCTTTTGTTCACCCTGGAATTATTTTCATTTCATTCACTGACTTTTTTGATCAATTTGAACTCATTCTGAAAGGGCTGACAGGTTTTACATCTAAAGATCAGCTTATATACAAAGAGCAACTAGGGATGTTTGAACCTTTGCTGCCTTGATTTTGACTGATTGTCTGATGCATGTTCCTCAGATTTATGCAAGTGATGTATTGAATTGTTGCAGTACCACCTTAAAGAACTTAGGGACCAGTAGAGCTGAGCTGTTACCTTACGGAGCAAAGGCACGTCCTGCTTGAAGAAGGCAATGTGGAACAGCACGGCAAAATAGTTAAAGAAGGTGAACTAGGGGAAAATAGAGAAAAGAGTGATGTAAATTAGCCTGTTAGATTAGCATTTATGAGCTAATGGTTCATGAAGAGAAGAGGAACTTACCACCAAGACTTTGGCTGTAAGATGCTTCTGGAAGGCCGACTCCTCTCTGTGGTTCTCTAAGAGGACACAGTAAGAGGTCATTGGTTTTCCATCAGCATTATAGGCAATTGTCATTCATTGTATTGTATTATATTATTATATTATTTGTAAGATTGCATGAGCTGTTAAACTGCACTCTCATGATGATTTTCACTTCTCTTAGGTCCCACATCTTCCTCACATCCTCCTTCTGACTGCAGCTGTACCAGTGTTCACCAGCTACTTATATATATATATCCCTGTACTCATAAATATCTGAGTCTTTATTCTCCCTCTGGCATCCCCTCGGTCTTACTTACCATATTCAGTCAGAGACTGGGCCACCTTCTTGTAAACAGTCGCTAGCATATTTGTATAGCTGATGTGAAGCACTGAGGGCATGTAGAGTAAAGTCTGAGACAGCAGGGAGTCCCAGTCTTTATGTAGGTGTTGCACCTGGGCCTCTCCCCAGTAGAAACAAAGCATACCCAGAACCACCAACCCTGCAGGAGGAGATATGACGGGGCAAGAGAGGTGAGGAGGGAGGAAGAGAAGAGGTTTTGCAATTTTTAATAAGAGAGCACACTTCTCTGCATCGTAGTGCTTCTTCATGTTTCATACACTTGTGAGCACTTCACCTTCAGCCAACAATGACTTTGTTTTATTGCTCAGTAGATCTTTGGAAAACTTTAATGATACTTCAGCTCAGTAACATGCACCCATAAATTCACTGGATTCAAAATGAAAATGAAGGTCCTACCTAGAAAGAGCCCCACCACTGGGACCGACACCAGTGCCATACGCAGGTCTCTCTGCCATTCAGGAAAGAGGGGCTCCACACGACCTGTCACAGGGTTGACCCCAAGGTCACCGTGAAAACCAGGCCGGGGCTCTGCGAAGCGCTCGGCCAGGTGCAGGGTCCCCCAACGGTAGGACAGAGAGGAGCTCCTACGTTTCCACAGCTCCATGACCACCGTGGACCAGAGCATGCTGAACACGGCCTGGATCATGTGACCGCTGACCGCTGGTCCTGAGTCATCTTCAACATTTGTGCCCTGTGGGCCTGAGACTGACTCCACCATCTCCTTCTGAACCTCACCTGTGATGGGCAAGAAAAACTTTGTGGCCAGTTAGTTTGTTTTTCAGTTTACATCATCCATCAGCCTAAATTACAGAGTAATTCTCAAAAGCTGGAACACCAATAAATCGAACTGAAGCAGGAAGAGTGAAATCCAGACTGTTGAAAACATTCATCTATCCCGAAATGTGGATTTGCTAAAATATCTTTTGCCACAATACTGACACGGCTCGGGGTCTGTCGTCCCAACGCTTGAATCAAAAGTGAAAAAAAAAAAAATTACAATTGGAGATACCATTATCAATAAATTTTGGTACAAACACTGGCCTCCAAACAATGTATACTGATGGTTCTGGTGGTACTTTGTCTTTTCCTCACAGGATACCTTTTAAAATTACAGAATTTCAGCCTCAGCAGTAGTTTGAACTTATGTAATATTAGCATTTTAACACAGCAACATGTTCACAGATAGCATGGTAACATCCAAACATTATCATGTCAGCTCATACTGATCTGATATTAACACCTAATAATTTTTTAACATGCATGTGAAGAGGATAACTACAAGCATGTTAGTGTTAGCTTTACCTTGAGCTTAATGCTAATGTTGCTATGTTATGCTAACTTAGCAAAATAGTCTTTATCTGCTGCCACCCTCAGGGAATGCTTTAGATAGCAGTGGCCAAAAATGAATTTTTCCCAGTAGTAAAGGGTAAGTATGGAAGCCAAGAGTGGCAATAATTTAATCAAGCTGTTTTCTTGTGATAATGGGATAATTGTCTTATAATACAACAGGCTGTTTCCTCAAGATAAGAACATAATCAAAATGTTTTCTTGGCTTCCACAGATATGAGCATTTCAGCTTCATAGGGCCACGTGGATGACAGACTATAGGTCTTGTTTGATCCTCTCATGTCTGTTTATCTTTAGGTGCAAAGCATCACACCAGCCAGTGAAACTGAGCGTGCTGTTGGCTGGTTACTTACATAAAGTTTCCTGACTCCCCAGTATTCAGATTTAAAGTTCAAACATGTGCTGCTGACAATAAAAACTAGCATGTGCAGCTTTAAGATACAGAAATGATCAAGTTGTGAACAGGTTTTGATTAAGGAAATGTAGTTGCTTAGATAAGAAATGAATATTTCTCGATTCCAATGGTAAAATAAAGTTTTTGAGGTCATACCCACAATAAAAATAAATGATAAATCCACACACCTACCTGAGAAGTATGTGATAGACAGGCCTAGTACTGCAGGTGGGAGTAGAGACCAGGTGTAGAAATCAAGGAAGCTGAAGTAGAATGCCACAGAGCTTCCAAAATATCCATTGACTGAATCTGGATGAATCAACAGACAGAGGTGTCTGGTGTTAGTGTATGTACCGTTTAACTTTCTCACAGGCAGAAAGCAGAAGCTTTCAAACACCTTGACATCTATTGTGAGAGTGAGTTAGTGATGTATGTTTCCACCCACCCAGTGGCTGAGCCAGCTGATTACCAGAGTACCAGGCTTCACTGAGATCCTTCAGCTGCTCCGGGTTGTGGAGGGGAAACGTGTCCTTAGTCACACCAGCTGACCCAAGCTTCTGCCCTGCAACAAGGCACATGACATCAAAACAACACTTCAAACCAAAGTGACTTCAGAACATGACATTTTTGCATCGACGCAATAACTTATCCATATACAGTTACATACACACATACTGGCGCACACACACTGAAATTGATGCTGAGTAAAGCAATTTCAGGATTGAATGTGAGGAGAGAAGAACAGCGGAGGTCAGCAAGACATAGATACACATAGTACTGTTGGATACTGGATGGCAATGTGATGATGGTAATTCAAAACAAACATTTACATGACTGATAATATGTCAGAAAACAAAAACTGTCAACAAAATTCTGTCATTATCATGAACACACACACTGTAATTTATTTTGACCCAATCCTATATATTCATCGTCCTGCTGCCAGAAATCCTCCTGAACAAATGCACTATTTACCCTTGTTTGAATAATGTTTGCTAATACAAACAGTATCCAGCTGTTTAAGCAAATGATAGAGCCTCTTTTAAAGATGAAACTATAACACTTGCAAGCTGTTTTTAAAAATGTAAATCTTCATTAGTAGCAAATACGGCTGAGTGCTACAGACAGGGTGGGGAAGTCAAAAAGGAACAGACTAACACATTGTTGGTTTTGGTCTTTTCATGGGATTTGTTGACAATAAGTTAAAACCTAGAATAATACCGGCATTATTCTTTAAAGTGGTGATCTTCAGCTGCTGATTTTGTGTGTGTGTGTGTGTGTGTGTGTGTGTGTGTCCTGAGGCATTAAAAACATTTAAAAACAAATCCGAAAACCAAAATCCTAACCCTCACTTTGTCTTCACATTACTCCAATAATAAGTGATATTATCATTATTTATCTTAATGGATATTTTTTCAGTTTTTACATCTGATTTCTCCATACTGATCTAAAATCTAAAAAACACAGTGAGAGTACTCACAGATGTTGTCTCGGTTTTGAAGCGTGTAGTCGTCAGACAGGCCGGGTATTCTCACGTCTCTCTGTGCTCGCAAACCGTCCAGCTCATACTTCACTATGTACTGTCGCTCCGCCAGCGTCAGGAACACCTCCATGTTGTCTGTCGCACACATGAACAGATACAGATACATTCATACATGAATACAAACAAACAGGCAAATACCAGCCTTTCCACTGAGGAGGACATGGAAGTAAATTAACAACTATTACAGGACCTCAGCTGGCAAGAGAGAACGACATCCAACTACTAGATTTATGTCTTTACACCAGCTATTTCATGTACAAAGGAACAACCAGCACAGCAATACAGTTTGTCTTTGTCACATAGAAGACATACTTTGCAAGACATTTAATAAGTGTGGACACTGATTGCACATTTCAGACCAGACTTTTCAGCTCACAGTGTTCTCAGTCTTGTTCCCATTGGAGGAGAATTTATTTCCGTTGAATTGGTTCATTCACTGTGAGAGAATATATGTGTGAGGTACATATGTTTGATTCTATAATCAGTCCAGCAGTACAAAGTGACACAGGGGACAGCTTGAGTCTTGGCAATCTTTGGCAATTATTTTTGCATTAAAAAATTCACTCAAATCTCACATCCATATCCAAGTTTTCATGTGAACAGGACGGTGTGCTGCCATTCCACAAAGACCAATATTCTAAGTTCGTACCTATTGTCCTCTTAATTTGAAACAAAAATGTGATGATAAAGTTTTGATGCACTGTGTTGTATTAAAGTACTAACTTACTTGCCTCTCTCATATTATATTAAATATATTCATGAAGACACTCAAAGCTCCTCGGCCGTACCTGAATCTTTAAAGTTGTCTCTGTCATTGTAGGAGAAGGCCTCCATGTCCCTGTTGCGGTAAGGCTTACACAGACCCAACTCTTCAGTGGCTCGTAGTAATGTACATCGTGGGGCGGAGACCACAATGATGTCACCGCTTGCATCCTCGCCCGGATGGGCCAGTAATGCAGCACCTGGTGTGGGACAGTAGGGAAAAGAAGGAGTATTGAAACTTTTATTTTGAATTTGTGACCAAAAGAGAGGCCAGTATAGAGAGGAGGAACAGCTACAGTAACCAATAATGATAAATGTACTAAAGATCTAAACCTATCCTTAAAATATTGAGCTGGCCACATTCCTCCAATAGGAAAAAGCTTCTTTCAGTAGTTGATATATTGTCCAGACAAATATACAGTGGAGGTGTGAGCTTCATGATGTCAAAGGTAACTGAAAGGGCTTTGCATGATTTGGGTGCGATGTACTGAGACAATGAGGAGCTCTGTCTTAGTTAGGTTGACCTTTATGTGCTGGTCTGACATTTAGCCAAAGGAAAAGAGTTGCAGTGTTGTGCATGGACGTGCTAAAAGATAACATTCATGCTAAACAAACAGCTAGCTTTGTTAGCTGTCTTGTTAGAGCTAAATACTGTGTTTACTTTTCTATGTAGACAAGTGTTTTAAATTATTTAAGTAAAATTTAAGTATACAGTATTTTAAAAAGTTTAGCGGTTTGGTCCAATACAATACAATTTTTTTGCTGCCTTTGTGGTATAGAATTTGAAAATTAAGTTGCTTAAGTTGTCTAACTAGCCAACTAGCTAACTTAACTCTACGCAAAATATTAAAATCCCAAGCTCCTTGTTTTTATGGTTGTACCATTCCATCAAGTGGAAAACATAATTTTATACAGAATTGCAGAAATAAATTCAACCTGACATGGTTTCTTTGGAAAGTTTCTGATATCAGTTTCAAACAGGGATCTGTGAGGTGAAACATTGCACAGCATTGGTTTTACTAATGGGTCGACCAGTGTAGAATACGAAAATATTTGTGTAATCTAAAAAGATTCAACCATAGAGAGGTGAACCCATCTGAAGTTCTCCTTCAGATCTCATCCAAAACCATATGATAATAATGAAGTGAAACAAAAATCTAATGTCATGTTTTATGTCCTAGTTGAATGTTAACCAACCACCAGCATGGAAATGCAAATGCCATCAATGGTTAAATGCTAAAGACCTTACAAGCAATTAATCATTTTCCATAGGAATTTTATGCCTTACTATACTATGACATTTTTATGACATTTTATGCCTTAATATACTATGACATTTTTATGATAATTTTTACCATGCTCTAGTATGACGTTTTTATGCCTTACTATACAATGAGGTTTTTAAGACATTTTATGCCTCACTATACAATGAGGTTTTTATGCCTTACGATACAATGATGTTTTCTATATTATATATATATATATATATATATATATATATATATATATATATATATATATACAGTATATATATATATATATATATTCTATATTGTATGTTGTCCCACAATCCAAAGAGATGCACAAACGCCTTATAATACTATGATATTTTTATTACATTTTATGCCTTAATATACTATGACGTTTTTATGATATTTTATGCCTTACTATACTATGATGTTTTGATAATTTATAATACTATTTTCGGGCAAAGGCGTTGAATCATGGAGCAAAAAGTGTTGCCTTTCAATCAGAAGGTTGTGAGTTCGAATCCCAATCATGGAGGCTTTCTTTGTGGAGTTTGTATGTTCTCCCACAATCCAAAGAGTAGCACGTATGCCTTATTATGCTGAAACATTTCTCTGATATTTTATGCTTTGCTATACTATGGTGTTTTCATAGCTTATTATACTATGCTTTTGCAATATAGTGGCATGATGGAACAATGGTTAGAAGTGTTGCAGAACAACTTACAACTTACTATACTATGACGTTTTTATGACATTTTATGCCTTACTATATTATGACATTGTTATGCCTCACTATACTATAAAATTTTTATGACATTTTATGCCTTAATATAATATGACGTTTTTATGACATTTTATGCCTTACTGTACTATGACGTTTTTATGACATTTTATGCCTTACTATACTATGACATTGTTATGCCTCACTATATTATAACATTTTTATGACATTTTATTCCTTAATATACTATGACGATTTTTGACGTTTTTTTGCCTTAATATACTATGACCTTTTTAAGACATTTTATGCCTTGCTATACTATGACATTTTTATGCCTTGCTATACTATGACATTTTTATGCCTCACTATACTATGACATTTTATGCCTTACTATACTATGACGTTTTTATGACATTTTATGTCTTACTATACTATGACGTTTTTTGACGTTTTTATGCCTTGCTATACTATGACGTTTTTTATGTTTTTATGCCTTAATGTACTATGACGTTTTTTTGACATTTTTATGCCTCACTATACTATGACATTTTATGCCTTACTATAATATGACGTTTT
Source organism: Seriola lalandi dorsalis (assembly GCF_002814215.2). Taxonomy (NCBI): domain Eukaryota; kingdom Metazoa; phylum Chordata; class Actinopteri; order Carangiformes; family Carangidae; genus Seriola; species Seriola lalandi. Next base: position 471,712 of record NW_019525018.1, read on the forward strand.
TATGACATATTATGCCTTACTACACTATGATATTGTTATGCCTCACTATACTATGACATTTTTATGACATTTTATGCCTTAATATACTATGACGTTTTTATGACATTTTATGCCTTACTACACTATGATATTGTTATGCCTCACTGTACTATGAC
>NW_019525018.1:473363-474004 GCF_002814215.2 Seriola lalandi dorsalis
ATTATACTATGCTTTTGCAACATAGTGGCATGATGGAGCAATGGTTAGAAGTGTTGCCTTTCAATAAGAAGGTCATGAGTTCAAAGCCCAGTCATGGAGGCTTTCTTTGTGGAATTTGTATGTTCTCACACAATCCAAACTATGTACTATGACGTTTTTTTGACATTTTTATGCCTCACTATACTATGACATTTTATGCCTTACTATAATATGAAGTTTTTATGACGTATTATGCCTTACCACACTATGATATTGTTATGCCTCACTATACTATGACATTTTTATGACATTTTATGCCTTAATATACTATGACGTTTTTATGACATTTTATGCCTTACTATACTATAACGATTTTTATGCCTCACTATACTATGACATTTTTATGACATTTTATGCCTTAATATAATATGACGTTTTTATGACATTTTATGCCTTACTGTACTATGACGTTTTTTATGACATTTTATGCCTTACTATACTATGACATTGTTATGCCTCACTATACTATGACATTTTTATGACATTTTATGCCTCACTATACTATGACGTTTTTATGACATTTTTTGTCTTACTATACTATGACGTTTTTATGACATTTTTTGTCTTACTATACTATGACGTTTTTTGACGTTTTTATGCCT
>NW_019525018.1:474690-477421 GCF_002814215.2 Seriola lalandi dorsalis
GGCGTGGAATCATGGAGCAATGGTTAAAAGTGTTGCCTTTCAATCAGAAGGTTGTGAGTTCAAATCCCAATCATGGAGGCTTTCTTTGTGGAGTTTGTATGTTCTCCGACAATCCAAAGAGTAGCGCATATGCCTTATTATGCTGAGACATTTCTCTGATATTTTATGCTTTGCTATACTATGGTGTTTTCATAGCTTATTATACTATGCTTTTGCAACATAGTGGCATGATGGAGCAATGGTTAGAAGTGTTGCCTTTCAATAAGAAGGTCATGAGTTCAAAGCCCAGTCATGGAGGCTTTCTTTGTGGAACTTGTATGTTCTCACACAATCCAAACTATGTACTATGACGTTTTTTTGACATTTTTATGCCTCACTATACTATGACATTTTATGCCTTACTATAATATGAAGTTTTTATGACATATTATGCCTTACTACACTATAATATTGTTATGCCTCACTATACTATGACATTTTTATGACATTTTATGCCTTAATATACTATGACGTTTTTATGACATTTTATGCCTTACTACACTATGATATTGTTATGCCTCACTGTACTATGACGTTTTTATGACATTTTATGCCTTACTGTACTATGACGTTTTTTATGACATTTTATGCCTTACTATACTATGACATTGTTATGCCTCACTATACTATGACATTTTTATGACATTTTATGCCTCACTATACTATGACGTTTTTATGACATTTTTTGTCTTACTATACTATGACGTTTTTATGACATTTTATGCCTTACTATACTATGACGATTTTTATGCCTCACTATACTATGACATTTTATGCCTTACTATACTATGGCATTTTCATGACATTTTATGTCTTACTATACTATGACGTTTTTATGCCTTACTATAATATGACGTTTTTTATGCTTTTATGCCTTAATGTACTATGACGTTTTTATGACATTTTATGCCTTTCTATACTATGACATTTTATGCCTTACTATACTATGACGTTTTTATGATATTTTATGCCTTACTATACTATGATGTTTTGATAAATTATAATACTATGTTCTTGCAAAGGCGTGGAATCATGGAGCAATGGTTAAAAGTGTTGCCTTTCAATCAGAAGGTTGTGAGTTCAAATCCCAATCATGGAGGCTTTCTTTGTGGAGTTTGTATCTTCTCCGACAATCCAAAGAGTAGCGCATATGCCTTATTATGCTGAGACATTTCTCTGATATTTTATGCTTTGCTATACTATGGTGTTTTCATAGCTTATTATACTATGCTTTTGCAACATAGTGGCATGATGAAGCAATGGTTAGAAGTGTTGCCTTTCAATAAGAAGGTCATGAGTTCAAAGCCCAGTCATGGAGGCTTTCTTTGTGGAATTTGTATGTTCTCACACAATCCAAAGAAATTAACATACGCCTTATTATACAATGATGTTTTTATGACATATTATACTGTGACATTTCTATGACATTTTATGCCCTGCTATACGATAATGTTTTTATGACATTTTATGCTTACTATACTATGACGTTTTTATGATAATTTTTACCTTTCTCTAGTATGACATTTTTATGCCTTACTATACTATGATGTTTTTTTAATTATATTTTATGCCTAACTATACAATGACATTTTATGCCCTACTATACTATGATGTTTTTATGCCTTACTATACAATGTTCTTTTTTATGTAATTTTATGCCTCGCTATACTATGACATTTCTATGACATTTTATGCCTTACTATACTATGAATTTTTTGATGTTTTCATGCCTTAATATACTACGATGTCTTTATGATATTTTTTACCTTACTATAGTATGACGTTTTTATGACATTTTATTCCTCACTATACTATGATGTTTTTACGCCTTATTATAGTAAGACATTTCTATGAAATTTTATGTCTTCCTATACTATGACATTTTTAATGTTTTTATGCCTTACTATACTATGACTTTTTTTGACGTATTATGCCTTACTATACTATGACATTTTCATGCCTTAGTATACAATGATGTTTTTATGAAATTTTATGCCTTACTATACTATGACGTTTTTATGTCTTATTATAGTAAGACATTTCTATGACATATTATTCCTCACTATACTATGACATTTTTTATGATATTTTTTACGTTACTATAGTATGACGTTTTTATGACATTTTGTTCCTCACTATACTATGACGTTTTTATGACATTTTAGGCCTTACTATACTATGACATTTTTATGCCTCACTATACTATGACATTTTTATGACATTTTATGCCTTAATATACTATGACGTTTTTTGAAATTTTTTTGCCTTAATATACTATGACCTTTTTAAGACATTTTATGCCTTGCTATACTATGACATTTTTATGCCTCACTATACTATGACATTTTATGCCTTACTATAATATGAAGTTTTTATGACATTTTATGCCTTACTATACTATGACATTGTTATGCCTCACTATACTATGACATTTTATGCCTTACTATAATATGACGTTTTTTTGACATTTTTATGCCTCACTATACTATGACATTTTTATGCCTCACTATACTATGACATTTTTATGACATTTTATGCCTTACTATACTATGACGATTTTTATGCCTCACTATACTATGACATTTTATGCCTTACTATAATATGAAGTTTTTATGACATTTTATGCCTTACTATACTATGACATTGTTATGCCTCACTATACTATGACATTTTATGCCTTACTATAATATGA
>NW_019525018.1:479960-530531 GCF_002814215.2 Seriola lalandi dorsalis
TATACTATGACGTTTTTATGACATTTTATGCCTTACTATACTATGACATTTTTATGCCTCACTATACTATGACATTTTATGCCTTACTATACTATGACGTATTTATGACATTTTATGCCTTACTATACTATGACATTTTTATGACATTTTATGCCTTGCTATACTATGACATTTTCATGACATTTTATGACTTACTATACTATGACGTTTTTATGACATTTTTTGCCTTAATGTACTATGACGTTTTTATGACATTTTATGACTTACTATACTATGACGTTTTTATGACATTTTATGCCTTAATGTACTATGACGTTTTTATGACATTTTATGACTTACTATACTATGACGTTTTTATGACATTTTATATCTTACTATACTATGACATTTTTATGCCTCAGTATACTATGACATTTTATGCCTTACTATACTTTGATGTTTTTTATGTTTTTATGCCTTAATGTACTATGACGTTTTTTTGAAATTTTTATGCCTCACTATACTATGACATTTTATGCCTTACTATAATATGATGTTTTTATGACATTTTATGCCTTGATATACTATGACATTGTTATGCCTCACTATACGATGACATTTTTATGACATTTTATGCCTTACTATACTATGACGTTTTTTGACGTTTTTATGCCTTGCTATACTATGACATTTTTATGCCTCACTAAACTATGACATTTTCATGACATTTTATGACTTACTATACTATGACGTTTTTTGACGTTTTTATGCCTAACTATACTATAAAGTTTTTTATGTTTTTATGCCTTAATGTACTATGACGTTTTTATGACATTTTATGCCTTTCTATACTATGACATTTTTATGCCTCACTATACTATGACATTTTATGCCTTACTATACTATGACGTATTTATGACATTTTATGCCTTAATATACTATGACGTTTTTTGACGTTTTTTTGCCTTAATATACTATGACCGTTTTAAGACATTTTATGCCTTGCTATACTATGACATTTTTATGCCTCACTATACTATGACATTTTCATGACATTTTATGACTTACTATACTATGACGTTTTTATGACATTTTATGCCTTGCTATACTATGACATTTTATGCCTTACTATACTATGACATTTTCATGATATTTTATGATATATCTTCTCAAAACTTTAGTAGTCAATCTCTTCCAAAGTGATTACTGATGCATTTAAATAGGAATAAACAGAGGATTGTGTCTTAAAACAAAATTATTCCAACTTTACGGGCAACAGTGTATATTACATAGGCATTCCTGAATCTAAATACAGATCTTAAATGTAATAAACTGTTTGGTTGACAGCATTAAAAAAACAATCTCTGTGTTGCGTCCCTACCAATGTTGAGACCAAACCTACGCCCTTGTTCAATATATTTCCATTATGAGAGCAACAGATGTGCTCATAAATGTTCCAGCTGCAGGCATTTCTATGCAGGGAAGCAATCAATGGAGATTGGAGATTGATCTCTACATTGCTCCTGCAGCTCTTTTCTGTTATTCAAACTTACCTCCATCTTTCTGAGGAGCTCCAATTAGTCTGATGAGCCACCTCTTCGTCTCGGGCCGAACCTTTTCTCCGAGCTTCACCAGAAGCAACGGCTCCACCCGCTCTGACACACAACAGGGGCAGTTGACCTTTGTCCAGCCTGGTCCAATAGTGGTAGCACTCAGTTTGCCTAGGACCTTTCCCTCTAGAGTCTCATTCTCTGGCTGCTGGGCTTTCTCACTGCTGCTGCTGCCACCAGCACCTCCACCTTCATCACTACCTTCCTTAATCATGGTAAGACTGGGAAGACATGGTCACAAAAATTGTATTAGTTTGTCATGATGTGGCTTGAGTCCATTAAAATATCATTATCACCCAACAAGAGTGCTAGGAAAGCATCAAAGGAGTAAACATGGTTTGTGGAAAATATGAGGAGGATTGAAGGTTTCCCTCTTCTTCCACACTGTTGGATTCATGTTTCTTTTTTCTTTTAAGCCACACTAGTGTCATGGCTCTAGGGATGGCAATATCAGAATCAGTTAGTTGATCCACTACTTTGGTCCAAACTGAAGTTTTTACAGACATTAGTGTTCCCAAGAGGATTAAGCCTACCTACAATGATGCTCACAGACTTCTCTGTAGCTCCACCACTAGTTTGACATTTCTGTTTTTTAGCGAAATATCTTGACAACTATTGGATGCCTTGCCATGAAATATTGTATAGACATTAATGGAGCCCACAGGATGAATCTTTCGGAAATATCTCAAGATCTGTTGGATAGATAGATAGATAGATAGATAGATAGATAGATAGATAGATAGATGTATTGGATTCCTACAAAGCTAATGGCACTCCCATCAGCCTTATCTGTACTTTTGTATTTAGTGCTAATTAGCAAAAGCTAGCATGCAAACCTAAACTGTGACAATTGCAACAATTATACCTACTAAACACCATCGTGTCATCAGTATTTGCCCCGAGGCACAAGCAGTGTTAAGCCTCACAGCTGCTAACGTGGCTGTAGACTCGAGGGGTGGTTTTCACAACTTTTTTACTCAACAGTGTAGATTGAAGGTAAAAGAGAAGTTTTTACTTCTTCCTTACAAAATTTTTTTTTCATTACTAAATGATTTTTAATCTACTTGTAAAATGATTATAGCCAAGTTATGACAATGAACTGAACTCTTTCAACGACAGGCTCACACTCTTACCTCATGCTGGTCCTAAAAACTGAAAAGTGCTTGCAATATAATCTTTACAGTGAAAGCCCAGGCTGTCAACAATGACAAAGTTTGGTTAATTATCAAAACTTGGCTATTATCCTTTTACAAGTTGATTAAAAGTCATGAAGTTATGAAAAAAACTGTTTCGTTAGGTAGAAGTCAGAACTTATCCTCCTTAAGGTTATTGTGTCACCAACCACTACCAGCTCTTGAAACCACCTTCCCGAGGCACTGCCAATAGACTTTTTAGAATCCATCATTTCCATACCTAAGTGCAGGCAGACAGTTATTATTTTAATTTTTGCATTTTCATTGCCAGCTATAACATGGGATTGCATTTAGATTTGCATGTGAGACAGAACGTGCAGTATTTTCAGGCATAAATCGCCAGTGATCTGCATCCTGTAGATTCTCATTTGCACTCTAGCTGTGCACTTAAGATATAAATCTGCACTAAATGTTTCAGTTTCTTGGGGAGGAAACAGTGGCCAATTCAGCCTTAACAGCAGATAAAAAAAAAAAGAAAAATCCAGACTGCATTGACACTGGGCTTGAAGATACACTGACCTACAGACGACAGTCGTGAAACACCGGATAAGACTGACAGAGAGACCAAACTGAAAGTGTTTCAGTACTTCCTATTGTGATCGAATTGCTGTTTAAACAGGCAGTGACAGTAGGATAGAGACATATATGGTTAAAGAAACAATGAGTCAGGAAACAGCCTACAACACCTGGCAGGGCGTTGATGATGAGGCTCTGGTCTCCGGTCCTACTGCAGGCCCACACACCCCCTCCAAACTCCTGTTTGAACACATACACAGACATACACGCATAGAGAGAGAGGAACATAAAAACAACATGTACTCACTTTTCCTGAAAAGAAACCAGGAACAACACACTCTCACTCTCTGCTCACACTTACCCAGCCTCAGTGTAGACTTCCTCCAGGCTTTCTGTCCATGTATCTATATGTATATGTGTGTGTATGGCAGGAATGCGGAGGAACTTCCCAGAGACTGCAGGGTGTGGAGGGCTGTTTGGTTTATTGTCAGGCTCCTCCCTCCTGCCTGCTCCCTGCTTCACTGCTGCTGCAGCTCAGGGTCCTACTGCACCACTTCCCTCTGCTTCCCTGTGTTAACAGACCTAAAGAAGTCCAGGGCAGTTTGGTTTGAAACCTCAGAAATTCTCCACCTCAGAAAATCTACACGTTAGCACTGCTGACCTTTAACTTACACAAACAACAAATCAAATCCCTCACATCTGGAAGAAGTGCTCAGGTTTAATGACACTCTGTCTACTGTTTGCTGTAATTAAAGTGAATTCAAAAAGCAGAAGAGTGACAGAGCGAGTAAATCTGTAATCTGCAACAAAATGTGCTTTAACAGTGTCAGAGATTCAGGTTCATCACATCACAGAGTCGACTGCACTACATACACTCTGCCTCGGGGTCAAGACCACGACAAGGGATTGTGAGATTTTTGCCAGGAAATAGGAAATAAATATTCATCAACTGAAAGTCTAAATTTTGCTTTTTTATTGCAAAACATTGTATATTTATATAAATATATAGAGATATATTCAAATAATGATCTGCTTACAACCAAATACCTGCAAAGATAAGCATTCCCCATCAGCCTTAGCTCCAGTTTATGTAGGTGTTGATTCCACTCTGGTAATTTCTGAGGCCTCACTTTGAGCTGTGTTGGATTGCATTTCATTCCGAGGGTTGTGTTATTTTCTCCACCCATGTTCTGTGCATGTATCTTCAATTAAACACTGAGTAGACAGCAAATAGTTGCAGCCGATATCACCATTCACAACATGCACTACAGGGGAAAGTCGCAGGTGAAGTCCAGTGATGTAGTATTTGCACTTCCATAAAGTTTAGGGACTTGTAAGACTTGCAGGACTTCCCACAATGCAACTTGATAGCATAAGAGACATACATCAAGAGGTAGTTTTTTTTACTTTCAGTACCAAAAACTAAACGTACCATTATGTGGAGCAATGGAAACGTGTAATGGTTTGTCATCAGATATTTCACATTTAACAAGTAAAAGTATTTTTAAGAAGTTTAAAGAAATATCTAATGGCACAGAACACCAGCAATTCTAAAAAAAGACACGTTTTGCAACATAATATCTGAATATGATCATTAATGAGAAATCAATTCAATTTTCAACCTCATTTTATTCTTCAGTCACTGTATATGCTGTTTTTAGTGGTATTAATGTTTTTGAACTGTATCAAATATTTTACTTTTACTTTAGACAAGGCGTGAGACTTGTCACAGTTATCATTATTAGTAGTTTTACTTTTGTTCGTATTTGTTGTTATTTTCTTGTTTCCTTTTTTGTCTTGAGTCGACCCCAGGAAGACTAGTTGCTACACTGGTAGCGGCTAATGGGGATCTAAATAAATAAATATATGTTTCAAACTCCATGCCCAGTTTGTGAAGCAGACTTCATGTTCAAAAAGTCTCTGAGCTTAAGAGGAAGTAACGCCGACATCATCAGAGGTTATTTAGTGTCCAGCTCCACCAGAGCCACAGAAGACATTATACAACTGACTTCAGAGGCTGAGTCACATTAAACTTGGAGTGAGGGACGTGTACATGTGTAATAAACAGGGATCAAACAAACAGTACAGGACAGACCAACATCCGAAATATACAGACATTTATTTACAGATACAATTGCATTTGCATAGACATTCAAAATTCCAAAATAAAAGTTATAAGATATTATAGTAAACAGATTTAAGAAACATTGTTTTACGCTGCATAATTTAGCACAAGAAGAACTCCTCAGAATCAAAGCATACAAACTGTTGTTTTCATCGTTATCACATAAATATCCATAAATAAGATCTCTATGTATGTTTGTTTCACTTTGCCAAGCAGCCATCACAATCATTGTATATCATCATCATCATCATCATCATCATCAATATTGTGGTCATCGTTATCTCAACCATCATTTAAGACATTAAAAATATATATTTTTTGGTTCTTTCTGAAGCATCGTCTTTGCTTCTGTGGTACATAGTCATTTTACAAAAGTCTGAATTCTTTCTCCACGATGTTTTGAACACTCATCACAAACGACACTGTGCAGTGCAGACTCTCAGACCAGTGTTATGTTTTTACATTAACTGACATGATGTAGAACACAAGACACATTTGGTACTAAATCAGTTGTGGCTCGACCCTAGACAGACCTATTCAACTGGTTATATTAGAAACTGTGTTGTGGTGACACAACCTGCGAACAGGTTACCTGAAGACTTCATTATTGCTGCCCTGCATATGTTAATGGATACAGTATTGTCAACATTTTTCTCTTGTTCAAAAGTGGTTATACAGATGTTGCATGTTGTTATTTTACATGTGTAAGAATATATGTACAATAATTAAGCGGGAGTCTTTCCTCAAACTATAAAAGTTGATAAAAAAATGATTTTCGGCAGTAGTAGAATATTCTCACTGTTCTCTATAAGTCACGGAAATTGTCTGAATTTAACTTTGTTCTGCTTTAGTTATCAGTATTGCTGTCGGGTGTTAGGAGGAGACATTTTGAGGATCCGCCAGTCGCTATCAAAACCTCCTGCTGTCCAGTCAGATGCGTCAGTGATCGTCATCCTGCGAGGATCTGCGGGGCCAAATACACCAGGGGATTCGAATGGATGCAGTGAGACCCAAGGGTCCTAAGACCAATTACTTTTAAAAAATATCGATTTCCACATTAAAACACACAACCTATCTGACTCTGAGCCCTTTGACCCCGAGATCCTCACAGCAGGAAGTGTGACAGGCTGGCTTCATGCCTTCAGCTCTGTCCCTCTGTCACCATGACAACGTCCATCCACTTTTACATCTAGATGCATCATTATCTATCCACAGACGCGTTCACCGTCCTCTGTCTAAAAAACATCCGTTCATTTTGATAACATAAAGCTGGTGCAATCAAAGAATCTCCTCTTCTGTACAAGGCGTATTACAAAATAGCTTTTTACATCTTTGTTTTATCTTTAATGACAAAAAAAAGAAGGACACGGAGGAAATATTACCACAAACCTGCAAAAATACATCTCCACAGTAGTTTCAAACATTTAGAACTCTGCTTTACACGACATTAACAGTGCATGGCATCAGCGGCCTACGTTAAAATCTCCCTTCTGCAGCTTTGCAGATAATTAATAAGTTAAATCTATACTGTCGAATGAATTTCAGCATGTTCAAATATCTGAAAACAGATGTTCTGTTACCAGAAACTACTGTGTGACGGGTGGAGGGAACTTTTGTCAGCTGTTACAAGCGTGCAATGTAACATCATGTAGCAGCGTAGCTCGGTAGCTTAGTGGCCAGCGGAGAAGAGAGCAGTGACAGTGAAGACAATACAAGGAAAATTCAAGCTGCAGACAGAGTGGAGGAAAGCTAAAAAAAAATGTTTTTTTCCTGAGTTAGTTCACCTGGTGAGATGATGCAGTTTGGGGTTTCTCTCTCACTCACAGTCTCTACACACTCTTATCTGTCACACGCTTTTCTCTTTCACTCTCTCAACCACTTTCTTCTCCGCCTGTCTTCCACATTCATCGACCATCTTTCACTTCCTTTTCCCCTCTCTGCCTCTCTGAGGGAAGCGAGGAAAAGTGCTTGTGTGTGTGTTTGTGTTCACATTTCCATTTGTGTTGTGCTATTGGCAAATGTTTAGAAACCCGGAAAAACAGATTGTGTTTTGAGTATTTTTTGAGTTTTTGAACAAGATGTACAGTATTCTTCTTCCTGAAAATAAACCATAACAGTAAAAAGACATAGTTGTACACTTGTGTGTGTGTGTGTGTGTGTGTGTGTGTGTGTGTGTGTGTGTGTGTGTGTGTGTGTGTCCCTCCCTTTCTCTCTATGGCCCAACTTTTAGCTGAATATTAAAATGTTGTGACTGGCGATCAGGTGATGACGTGGCTGGTGAGTCAGAGCAGTGAGAGCTGTGGTTTAGTTATAAAAATAGCACAGAAAGGCCTCGCAACTGTGCAGAGATCACTGTGTTGAAGAAATGGTGCAGACTGGTTGACAAATGCACACATGACCGAGCAGAAGAAAAGAATGTGTCGACGGCTGAAATCGAAAAGCAAGGCTGATATGCGCTACAGTTTGCACGGATGGATTAGCTGCAGGCGCCAGGAGTCTTCAGAAGTAGATCTTCTTCCTTGGTTGTGGAAGCTATGGCTGCAGAGACTGATGATGTCAGCGTGGTTATAGCATGTGGGCTGGTTATAAAAGAAGGAAGTTGACAAGTCTTGTGCCCTTTCAGGAGAGCTGTTTCTGCGTTAAAATTTCTCATCAGGGATGACTGTGTTGAAGGGGTGGTCCCAGAACGTGGAGGTGATTCCAAATCCTGGAGAGAAAAATAAAGATTATTTTAGATTGATCAGAAAAAAATGGAGGCAAGGAAAATCAAACCTTAAAATGAAATGTGTTCCTCCAGTGCTCACCTGCTCTCTGGTGTTCAAAGTGGTGTTTGACGTGGTAGGCCTTCAGGTTGTACATATATGAGCCTCTCTTTGGCGAGCCGTAATGAAGGTAGTAGTGGATCATATCGTACACGACGTAGCCGCACAATCCTCCGACAAACACAGATGTCCCAAGGATCTCTGGGAGCGTGCTGCACAGGATGGCATAGAAACTTCCCACCACTAAGGAAGCCAGGACAGGGGGGAAGACCAGCCGAGAGCCGTCAAACGGAGACTGTGGAGAAAAGACGTTTATGTCATGAAGCTGTAGAAGTAACAAGTTTCTACCAAGGTAAAAACAGGTTAAAAAAAGCCGAACTGATCAACACAAGTTTACAGTCCTGTATCTCATTTTTCTGCTTTTCAAAAGTAAAAAAAAAACATGCTCATTTTCAAAGGACCATAAATGATCAATGTTCAGAAAAGTCAATGTTAAAGTGAAACTACATTCAGAAAGTATTCAGACCCCTTCACTTTTCACATCTTGTTATGTCGCAGCCTTATTCTATAATTGTTTAAATTACACTCAATAACAAAAGGAAACTGCAGAGCTCAGACATAGGTTTGTGTCAGGGCACAGATCTGGGGAAGACTATAAAGAATTAGCTGTTGCATTGAAGGTTCCCAAGAGCAGAGTGGCCTCCATAATTCTTAAATGGAAGAAGGTTGGAACAACCAGGACAGAACCGCCCGGCCAATCACCAGGAAGTTGTGGTGAGAGAGCGCCTGTGTTCACCATGACATCGAGCTGCTGTGTGTCTCTCTGTGGCCTTTCTGTCAGCCCAGGGAGTTTCCTCAAATTTTCCTCACTGTGGTGTTTAGGCAAACTTTTAATAAGGCATCAGAGATTATTTTTAAACTCTCACAGAAAGTTTATTGGAGATTTTAATAATGGTTCTGCTAAAAAGCACCTGCAGACATACTGTCAGTAAACTGGAAAAACAAGACTTCTGCATTCAAACTGTTGCCATCTGGTCTTTTCACCAAAAATGTGGCCAAATTTTAATTTGTTCCACAAGCAGTTAAGTTTTTAAACAGTTAATGCACGTTTCAATCAGGCAGGACGTCCAGCTGGTCTGGCCTGCCTTCTTTGGTCATGTCTATTGCTGACTTTGTATGGGTATGTGTATGTGCATGAGGAGGATTTATGAGTTTGACATTGCTGATAGTGGCTCGGTGTTGTTGAGATTACGCTAAAAACAAGTTTCACCATTGGGACAAATTAAGTCTATCTATCTTTCTGTTGCGTCATTCCCCAAGAAGACTCGAGGCTGTAATCACTGCTTCAGCTACTGAAGTACTGAACAGTGTCTGAATACTTCTGTCGATGTGATATGTTAGTTTTTCCTTTTTAATGAATTTGCAAAAAATTCTAAAATACAGTTTTTACTTCATCATTGTGGGGTAACGAGTGTAGATTGATGATGAAAAAACAATGAATTTAAATGATTTTAGCATAAATCAGCAACGTCACAAAATGTGAACGGGTCAGACTACTTCCTGAAAGCGCTGTAAGTGGAACAGGAGAAGAGTTGTTTATTCCATGCAATATGAAATTAACGATAACCTCCTTTTGTGTCATAAAGGACGACAACATCAAACGAACATGATTAAACCAGTTTTATGACCATCCTCCTCAGAGGCTGTGTGTTTGTACCTTGTGGTGCTGTCCGTGCAGGAGGAAGTGCAGCGTGATGAGGTAGTAGTTATGGGCAGGTGGTTTCATGTGAAAGACGAAGCGATGAATGCAGTACTCGATGAATGACCACAAGAACCAGCCCATCAAAAAGAGGAGCGGGAAAATGTACTTATGGACTGGGACAGAGAAGTCTGGGAACACACACACACACACACAGATATAAACTATATAAACAATATAAACAAAGACATAAACACAAACGTTTGTGAGCTTATGCAAATGAGAATGTGAATGCATAAATGAAAATGAAAACATGCAAGAGTCTCAGCGTGCTCGTGCACATTGTAAGCATTAATTGCACAGGAGTGGTGGGGGTGTGTTACCTGAAGTGAGGGCTATCCTTGTGGTGCCCTTTGCCAGGGAGGTGTAGGAGTCCCAACTGAGATAAAACACAATAGGAAGCCACACCACTGGAACCCAGTACCTGTAGCAAGAGACCAGAGCGAACTTTAAATACAGTCAGACTCTCACCTTCTGATAAAAATGCCTTTAATATCATTTTCATAGGAAGAATATGGGACAGAGGAGGAGCAGGCACCTCAGGGTAGCAGAGAAGATGTGGGCGTTAAAAATGAACCACTAACAACTTCCTCCGCTAGTGTGAACCTGCTCTTGCGCAAGACAATGAAACTAGCAGCTGCTTCAGGTTGCAGATGAGAAAAACTGCATCAATACTTCCTGTTATACATTTATGACATCACATTTTTCGAATCATCTGATACACATTTGTATGTCAGAACTTCACGGGTGGATTAAAGTGTTGCAATTACTTAAAATTAATTACTTTATTTAATTCAATCCTGTAAAGTATATTTGTGACTGGATAAATATCATATTTATGGTATCTTCTAAATTATTATTATTTTTAAAAAAGGAACATTTTTTTTTACCTTGTCATATTCTGTTAAAAAAAAAAAAAAGAAAAGAAAAACGTATCTTGACTTACCAGGAAGTCTTGGTGCTGGCCTCCATGAAGGGGTTTCCAAACAGTCTAATTGGTCTGTCTACTGGCTGGTGAACCCACGCGTCGTATTTCTCTGCGAGGTGGCCCACCTGCCACGCCAAGGGCTTCCCCCAGTCCACCAAATCCTGTGGAGATATCAACAGTGACAAATCAGTAAAATATTCTGTACAGGTAATACTCACAGGAAGTGTTTCACCAGGAGGGGAGAATCGCTTTCCTCCAGCAGGTGGGAGCAGAGAGTTAACAACTGTTAAACTGCACAGGGACTGATCAGTCCAGGAAGTGACTGCTCACTGTTTGTTTGTGTCTGCCTGCGCCTTTTCAGGTTTACTTTAGTGTAACTAAATCGCTGCCAGCAATAACTGAAGATTTTCATTTTGTGAGTCCAAAGACCAGAGACTCAGCTACTTTTACAAGCTCTTTACAACTTCTACATGCAGCTGTGGTGTGGTGGAACGATGAACGTTGTACAGTCGAGCTTCACACTGATCTGTGGTCAGTTTTGTAATTTCCACAGGAATGTTTCGGGGGTTAGGAAAGCAGGTGGGAAAAGCTGATCTCGAACTTGTGACGAAACTTATTTATGAGGATAATCAAAAACTGTGATCACTGATCACATCAAGTAAAATCAGACAGTCAACGCTTTAACCTCGATTTCAGCTGCATTTCTTCTGCAGCACCTTATGATCTGAACTCTTGTGCTTTCTAAAAGGATGCTGATTATTTAGGAAGTGTTGCCCTGGAGATGGTTTCTCATTTATAATAGCCCTCTGAGGACAGTGGTATCAGGCACGGACTGACACAGTCACCTGAGGTTGATTACGGCATGACAGGCTGATTACACCTAAGCAAAGGTTGAAACGCAGGTGATAACATGTTAATCCCTTCCCCTCATTGAGACACAAAGACCAGGAGAAGATGGTCTGTCCTCAGCTCTAAATTCTACCACACAATGTGCCATGAGCCATCATGTTTTACATCTCCACTTCCACAACAAGCATCATGTAAATACATTCACTCACACTGACAGTTCAGCAAGCGATGGGAGTTCTATCAATCCATCTGCATCACTTCAGTGTTTTTAAGTTATCAACCCGAGAGCACGGCCTCGTGACACCCATGTCTGTCCTTTATTTCCTCCGTTCACTCAAAACAAAGTGATTAAAACAGCTAATCCTGCTTCTATGTCTAGAAGCTGCACTACATGTATCTGGCAACAACAAAAATAACTGCAAGTGAAAAGAGTGAAAAGTACTTAAAAGACCTTCAACATCAATTCAACATCAAAATCAATGCAGCAAAACCAGAGATTTTGTCTTCTTTATTCTGTGCATTCTTGCCAAAACTTGCTGCCTACATTACCCACAATGCAATTTGACCGCTTCCAGGTCAGTTGGAGATTTGGTCGTGTGTTCTGCTCGTAGCAGCTAATGTAGCCTCAAGCCGCTAGATGAGGAGTGGGCTCTCATTTTCAAACTTCAGCCAGTGCTGGCTGTAATATCCCCTCAGGTAATCTATCAGACTTTTATCAAATCTGCAGCAGTACTCCTCCAGACCTGTGAACAGATGTTGATGTGCACAATCTGTGGAGGTCCCCTTTAAAAAAAAAATCAGCTACATTTATATTTCCTGCAAAAGCCGCTTTCTCAAATGTAGAAAACAGCTTATGCAACTTCATGAATGTATATATAATTTGCATCTGTCTGCTTGGGTTAATAATGCACATTTTCATTGGTATTTTGGTGAACTGAACACTGTCATCACCTGTAGCTGTAGTGTGGTAGTGTAAAATCAAAAAATATACCATGGATGACAACAATTAATGCTGCTACTCATTGACCTAAAGTTTTGTTGTATGTACAATCACAGTCATGTTGCAATAACAAAAAAAAGTAATTGAGCATTAAACTACAACTGCACCAAGATCAGCTGGTTCCTTATGAGCTATTGCCAGAGATCCATGCCGACAACTCTTGACACACTCTGGTGTTCTTGTTCAAATTTGTCAGGCAAGAAAAGTACGTGCATCAGCTGCGTGTCAACAAGCTTTACTGCCAGAAAACATTCATCTTTAGAAGACATTTTTGGAAAAAAAAAAAAAGAAGTGAAATTGTCTGTCATGGGGTGGATATAATCACACTTGTGACTTGTGTGGGAACTTCCTGCTCGCAACTGATGACCCTTTAAAATCCCTTAAGAAAGTGACTCTTCAACTGACTCTAAAAACACAGAAGTCGCAGCGACTTCCTGACAGACATCACACGGATAAATTCTTTATACTTTCCTCTATCCTACTGGCACAGTATGTAACACTATTATTGGAGCTGAATCATTCTACTTAAGCAAAAAGCAAACTAAAAAAAAAAAATTCATTGTGAAGCATATTTCACTATCACACTGACATCTTGCTTAAAAAAGTAATTCACAGTCAATATTTACTCCGAATGCCAGTGATACTAATGTTTGTTTGTTTGTTTGTTTTTTCAAATCCAAATGTAAAGTGAAGTTTGCTCATAAGAACAAAGATAAGGACGCTGCTGGTTTCTGGATCTAAAATTACCAAGAAAAAAGACAAAAAAAAGCATCATGTGTAACTCACTTCTCTGTGGTAAGACACATACCACACATTCACACACTCACACCCACACACTCACACACACACACTCACATACCCCACACACACTCACACACACACACTCACACACACACTCACACACACACACTCACACACACACTCACCTTTATCTAAAATACTTCAAACAACCAGGACAACATTACAAAATAAAGTTTAACTAAAGTGAGACTCAGATCACCGATCGAATTATTTGGAGTGAATAACTGTCTTTATATAATAATTACAAATCAAACTAAAAACAGCTTCATCATCAAAAACAGGAAACATTTTTATGTGCAGTTTCTCATGTTTTGTGTGTTTTTGATTAGCAGGCAGGATATCACATGATAAATATAATGACACTGGCAATGCTGCAGCCAGACTAAAATAAAAGCTTCATGTATTTGGAACATGGGTTTGCTTATTGAAATCAAACCACAGTGGAAATCTGTGATGGGAGTCGTCCATGGGCAGAGGATTTATTTTCAAACGACACTAAAACACTCAAAATGGAAGTAGAGCGGTTAAATCCCCAGTTTTATTGGAACAACTGAGCGATCCGGTGCAGCTGTAAAGACAGTGGCGCTGCGAGGCGTCGAAGCTTTCGAGGCCCAGTAAAGGTCTGGTTTTTAAGATGTCAACAGTCGAGAGCTGTGCATCTCACTCAATACACCGATGCCTGGCAACAGAGTGAACAAGACGGACTGGTTGACGCTGTCGTCACATCGTGCTGTGCGAGCTGACCTGGTATGCTGATTCGACTGATAAATTGACAAGGGAAAAACAGTTCATCAATTTGTTCAATCACATGAGGATCATTTAAATGAATGAATGAGTGAATGAATGAGTCCTTATGTGCGTGAGAATGTAACAGAGAGGAAACTCACTTCTATGTGAGTTTATGGTTAAGACTTATGTTATGAAATGGTTCAGGGGAAAGATAAACACCTGGAGGTGAAGGTTAAGGTCAGTCAGTGTTGGGGTGTCACTAGTTACATGTAACAAGATTACATAATTAAATTGCAAAATAAATATAATTTATCCTCTATTACAGTTACTGAGAATTTTTTTTTATTAAATCACAGTTATTAATTAAGATGGTGGTGATTACAAATATCCATCCAAATATATTTTAAAAAGCTTAAATGTAGAATATAACATTCATTCTGTTGCTTTTGGCCTCTGTGGACGTTGTAGGTGAGATAGGTGATAGGTGTGAGATCTAATAACACTCTCTAACTTAATTCAGCTTTGTGTTTTCATTAAATGTTAACTTGGACAGGTCATAAGGTTGTTGCATTTCTACAGGGCACCAGCAGAATTAATTAATGGTACTGAAAGTAATCAAAAAGTAATCCAAAGGAATAAGTTACATTACTTTAATGAAGTAATTAAAACAATTAAATCAGTGCTTCTTATACCCTCAACAGGGTAATTAGTAATCTGTAACCTTCTCCACACTGGTTAGGGGTGTTATGAAATTATTGTGTTAAATACATCTGTGTGTGTTTGTGCATGTTTCTACATCCTCCTGTCTCGAGAACTTCAGGATGAACTGACAAAAACAAGGACATTTTTGGAGTGAGGCAAAGTGAATAACCTGACGGTTGTTCAACTCTTCATCTACCCCCAACACACACACACACACACACACACACACACACACACACACACACACACAGACAGACATTCACCTTGTCCAGGTCCACAGAGCTGCAGCGGTTGTACGGGGAGTTCTCATCCTCCTGTTTCACCTTCATGTCTGTCGTCTTTTCTGCCGTCTGTCCTCCTGTCTGTTCGTCGGCCTTCCTCCTCTCTCTCAGAGTCTGAAGAGAAACAAGACAGAAATGGAAGAAAGGTGAACTGATGATCAGATCTGTGAGAAGAGACAGTTGATTAAGTGAGTAGTCACGTCTGTGCACCCTCTAGAAACCCCCGATTTCTGTTTTGCCTCAGACCCTCGTTTGCATGAGATAAAATGACCAGTTTACACAGCGCCTTTGCAATAAACTATGATCAAGATGTACAAACGCTGATCTCTGTATGTGTGTGTGAGTTTGTAATGTGAGACGGACAATCCATTATTTCCAGTCTAACTGTCCTTTGCTCTTTGAATACACCAGCCTCATCACTGTGTGACATGATACACGGCTATGGCCCCACGTGACGTGAACCATAACACTTTACATTTACAATCTTCAACCTTTGAACATCTTTATATGTTTGAAAAACAGCTACAGCTGTCGTCCCTGTCCCCGCTTCTACAGTTACATGGACGTAACCGTATTCAACACTACACACTGATCACGCACTGATCTGACAGTATGTTGTCTTTAACGATTCTGCTGCAGTGTTTTCCTCTCAAGTGTGAGTTAATGCTGTTTCCTTGGTGAGAATGGTAGAAAGCAAAGTGCAGGTTACTTAGATGCATCTTATCAACACTACCTGTGATTTTTTTTTTTTTTTACAACCCATGCCATTAAAAAAAGTCACTGGGAAAGACACTGACAACCACAGGAAGTGGCAACTGTGGCTGCCTCCCACACGGACCCAGCACGGCGTTTTGTATGGTTCCCATTTGCATGGAGGCATAGGATATAATTTAGAGAAACTAAAGTTGCTCAATATTTTTAAAAGAATTTTAAAGAGATCTGTGATAGAAATTTCTATCATACATTTTTCTACAAAAAAAGTGCAAAGAAAATTTGACCATTTTTCGTCATTTTTTTCTAGAGAAAAGATTTTTAATGCGAAATGCAAATAATTAGATATTATCAGTAAGGGAGATTTCACCAGCTGTCTTGTTTCATGCCGAATAAAAATATAGATGACAGATTAAAAGTTAAAGTCTGACCATTGTTGGACAAGTTTTAGCATGAAACTGGACTGACATCTGAATCTGTTGTAACTGACATGAACACGAGTAACAGCTGCTGTGAAGAGGAGCAGGCTACAGCCGTTTAAAGCCACGGCTCAAACAGGGCTGGAAACAAAAAGCTTTCTCTGATTCAAATGGATTCATAAAATCCAGAGATTGATCTTTTAATACATGTCTTTTACAGTCTCCCACGGATGTTCGAAGCTGTAACCCCAATTAGTCTCATGTGACCAACCGTGTGACGCAACAAGACCGCACATATAAAGTATGAAGACAGTGAAGAGCTGGACAAAAGCAAAGCCATATGTAAACTGTGCAAGAAGAACTGTGCTAACATGGACCGGGGCACATTATTTACCTACCTATTATTCCTTGAGATGTGCGTCTAAATTGTTGGTTATGTTTTAATAATGCACCAGGTGAAAGGTACGAAACTGGTGTTGTAACTGAATAGATTTTGAATCGATGAAAAACTGAGAAAATGAAAACTTCTCATGATCATCCACCAAACTCCATCCACAATGTATAATTTCAGTATTAAACAGTCACCCCACGCAGGCTAGGAAGGTGGCTGTTTTCAGCTGGCAGCATTGTCCTCCACAGACAACAGTGGCTGTGGTGAGACTGAGTTCATGTCAGTGACAGTGGTTTCCTGTGGTGACCCAGTTTAAGTCAGAAAACCAACCACTGTGAATCAGAATTGAATCAATTTGGTTAAAATCAGTACACCCAGCCCAACTTTCAAGTCTATACACAGCACATTTTTGGATGAACTATTCTAACCCATGTCTAGTGGCCTGGTGCAACTAATAATGTGCTGCCATGATGCTGCACTACAGGAAACAGTATCTGGTTCCCTTTAGTTTGTGACTCAGCACTCGACGTACACATTCAGCGTTTTTAAGAGCATCATTATCTCCCTTCTGTGATCTGCAATTGGCTCCTCGGCTCGTCCTTTGAATCTGCCACTGGCCGTTTGTTCCCGTCAGTCAAGTGAAATATTTATCAGCTGGCTGGGTTCGGACACATGCACAAGTACACACGTACATAAAATGTAACACACACGCTTACTCTCACACACATGCACACACACACAGGTCCCCTATGGTTTGTTACTAACATCACCTTGGCAATTCAACACCTGCAGAGGCAATGTTACACCCTCCATTATCACGCCGTGCTAAAGCCACAAAAAAAAAGAAGGATCAAAACACTTACTAACTTACCGTCTGCTTACAGTGTTCACTTGTCATATGCTTAGACTCTCTTCTAACTTATTTGGTAAGGTTTTTTGGACTGCCACAGTGTGTAATGACTGTGTGTGTGTGTTTGCTGTGCACTCATGAACCATATGATATCTTCACCACTGTGGCTCTGTGAGTTATTTTGCCTCCCGTTCCTGCTCTGCTCACATTTTGTGATTTTTACAGTGTGTAATTATCGTCTCCGCTCTCTCACAGCAGCAGGTGTGTTACGTGAGTGGAGTGTAATGCTTTCACTCTGACCACTCAGACTGGGCTCAGAGCAGGAGAGGGCCACGGTGCAGTTCATCTTATTTTATCTTTAAAATAGTTAATGGCGAAGATGTCTGTTTTATTACTTAATATTCATGTAATTAATATACGAATGTCAATTAGATGGTGATCTGTATGAGAAATAAAGAAAAATTAAAAGTTTCCATTGTAACAATATTTGTATACAACACTGTACAAATATTTTGGGACAAACAATGTAATTAATATCGGTATTTGTACAATGTACAGTCAGTATAATGTATTTTGTTTAGTGTTGTTATGGGTGATACTGTACATAGTGATACAGACCTGATATCAAAAACAATCACACAATAACACAAAACAGGGCCGCACAGCAACGCTGCCAACACACACACACGCTTTCTGTTTCATTTGTCTCTACTCAGACTCTTTAGGTTTGCCCTCACGCACGCACGCACGCACGCACACACACAAGCAGCGGGATAGTTTAATGTTAGTGAAAGAATGAAGCAGACACACCCTCAGTATCAACAGCAGCTGTGGCCTACGTGAGCCTGTGAGTAAGGTGTGATTCTGATGTTTAAGGTGACTGTCACTCTGCGCCATTAACGAACTCCACAGGTGTGTTGTGTTTATTTGAGGCGGCGGCGGCGGCGGCGGCGGCGGGGGGGGGCAGTATTAGGAATGTGAACCTCCCATCACGTTTTCATTGAAACCGGTGCAGCAGCTTATTTGTATGTAAGACATGGCAATGATGAGTGTGATGATTCTGAATCTTGTTTGGAAAGAGCTCTGGTATCTTGACTGTGTTTCAGGAGGTTTACAAAGTCTGTTTATGGAAGTGGAACTTAATACACTATTCACTGTGACGCCTTTCTGTGCTGCAGAAAAACAACTAAAACAATATCATGCTGTTGCATCACATTGCATTACATAGTACAGTTGTTAGTACTTCTCTGTACACTCGCTTTATTTTGACTTTGAATAAACACTAATGTGATTCTGTGTGATGTTAGTTATGGGTTTAACAAACTGTAAAAATGTTTCTAAATTATTTTTAAAAACAGCAATAAAACTTTATTTAAAATGTTTACAGTGAGTGTCATAATATCATGTGAAGTTTTA
Organism: Seriola lalandi dorsalis; assembly: GCF_002814215.2. Taxonomy (NCBI): domain Eukaryota; kingdom Metazoa; phylum Chordata; class Actinopteri; order Carangiformes; family Carangidae; genus Seriola; species Seriola lalandi. The sequence continues at coordinate 498,982 of NW_019525018.1, forward strand.
CTGAACTAATATAATCTTGACAGATGAAACAGAAAAGAATGAAAAATACTATGTGACATGATTCAGAATATGAATCAGAAAAGCTGATAAAAAAAAATTCTCCACAGCAGCTCAGATCCACTAACGTAACTGGTCTGATTACACAGCAAAGCTTCACAATGAATGTGTCAACATCTGCCAACATTTAAATGCACTTACATAGACAGACTTAACGTTGAAGTCACGGTCAATGCGCTGTGAGTCACCTCACAATTCTGATTCGACAAATATGTGCAAAATTTCCACATACCACTTTTCTCAATACAGACAACACACACACCTCACGTATGCACCCTCTATTGCACAATGCACTCACAGAGCAAACCGTGCCCACAGTGCAACACAAAGGCATACTCTCCAAGGAGCTGACAATGGAAACACACAGGTAAATAGGACCTGCAATCACATGACTCACATCCACCCATCAGGAGGGTACAGGAAAAATACACAATATTAGCTTGCTTAGGCCTTTAAATAAGCTTAAGCTTTAGCTTCATTTTAAATTACAATAAGAAATGAGAAAAGCATCAGTATCCATATTAGTATTAGTAGTAGCAGTTGTAGTAGTACTGATAGAAGAAAAGCTCCAGTTAGACTTTTCAGGAAAAATACTGATCATAACAATTTCACAAAAAACTCCTGAAAGTACATCGTCATTGTACTGAAAGAATAACAACTCAGATTTGTTATTTTAATGTCTTTAAAACATTTAACTCGCAGTGAATACAAGTTACGCTCATATTTCCAAACTGTAAATTTACATTTATAAACGAACTCCATTAATTCTCTATTAGCTGAGAACATCTCGGCATAAACCGTATCATCAGTCCTACCTGGTTTCACAACAGGATATGAAGGTTTTCTGTGGTTTCACAGGAACATTAACAGTTTGAGACGCCCTTATGATGGAGATAAGGCGGCCATGATGGATCAAGCATAAAAATACTGAGTCATGTTCATTAATTTGCCTCACAAATTTCAGTGGTTCAGTAGGAGTAGTTTTCCTCGAATTTAGCAAATCTCCAATCAGGTTGTCTGCGATGAATATTACCTATTACCTGATTAATAGTAATAGTAGGTAGCGGTGAAACATAATTTTGATGCTGCATGACTTTGCTAAAGGCAACAGTGTGTCAGCAGGTTCTGAGAAGAGGAACAAAAAGTGTAAAGTTTAGTAAAACAAAAACTGCCTGTCATGTGAAATACTGAGTCAGATCAGAGAATAACATCGAAGTGTATCAGTTCTTTCATTGCAATTCCAGTCAACAGTTGTTAAATTATTTATTATGCTTTAAAATGTAATACTGAAAGAAGAACTTTGAACTGAAATATCTCGTTTGCTCAAGTAATCTGCTGATTCGAAGAGGCTCGAGTAGAGTCACATGCCCAAAACATTTGATAGGAATTTGTACAAAATATTTGCATTTGTAAATTCTAGGTTTCAGCTTCTGCACAACAAAGATTTGCAGCTGTTCTCTAAATGACCATAGACTGAACCAACCCCTTTGGGTTTTTGAACTATTTTGAGACAAAAGAAGCCATTGACACATTGGTCTCGAGGAATGTGTGATGGCTATATTCCCATTTTTGGATATCTTAAGGAAAAAACAATTAATTGTATCATCAAAACAACATATCAACACACTGCACACAGATGAGCAAAAACATTATCACCACTCACGGACGCTCACAAATAACACAGATCACCTCCCACCGTCATAATGTTTTAGCTCATCAGAGATAAATGGACCAATTATGAAAATAATCATTAGTTGCAGCTCTAAAATAAAAGAAACTGTAGTTTTATTTACACCCAACCCATGACAAACTCTTTTGCAATCAAGGAAATCTCCTGGTTGCCATTTGCCATGTCATTTAAACATTAAAACGAAGCAGTTTCCGCTCTTGGTAGCTTGCGTGAAACGTTTACTTCAGGTTAAATTCAACTTGTTCTGCTATTTTACTTTAATGTATTCTCTCCACTTTTTTTCTGCTGAATGTAATAATTGCTGTAAACGTTTGACTATTGAAGGTTTAGAGGCGACTAAATGTTAACTAAACACATTTCGAGATAACAAACACAGACACTTAAACTGTGTCAGCCCCTAAAGCCATTAAGGCTTTTCATCTACCTCTGAAGGTGTCACGTGGCGGACGCTATCTCTGTACTACATAACAACTAGGTGCATGTGAACTTTTACATGTTATTTACACAGATTCTTTTTACTTTGTGGTGGAGCATAGAAAGTGACAGGTGAGTGGCTGAAAAGAAACAAAATCCCAGGAGGGAAATTCAAAGCCACAGCACCATGGGTACAGGGTGCTCCTCAATCTGTTCATCAACTGTGAGGCTAAAGTTTTGATGAATTTACAGTTATACAACTTCACCTTTGAACAACATAAAAAGATGTTTTATGGCAGAAAAATATGGACAATGTTTCCCCTTTCATCTTTAAAGATGATAAAAACAGACACATATATGTACACTGAATACATACTGTATATTATTGTATATATGGTACATGTATGGTGGCTGAATGAAAAGTTGTGAATGGGAAAACGAAGGCACAGCTGATGATTATTTTCATTATATAAAATGTCCATCAGAAGTTCCTCGAGCCACAGCGGGCTTGAAATGATTTGTTTTGTCTGACCAACAGTTCAATACTGACAAATATTCAGTTTTCTATCAGAGAAGGAATGTTCATACTTAATTAAAATAAACAAATAATTCATTAATCATTCCAGCTCGAGTCCTAATACCAACACTTTTAATCAGTTGATGCTAGATACTAATACAATTTTACATTCAAAACATTTGATCAATCTGTAAAAAAAAACAAAACTTTCATACCAATTAATAGAAACATGAGTATTAACCTTTGAGTAAGAAAGTACTGACACCGACATCTCATATCAAAAAGATCTGACATACGCTAAACATGATAACTGTATAACCAAACAGGATCAGAGGTCGCAGATAGACTGTGGGAGTTTTTTGTTCATGCAGACTGAAGTACTCTTAATCTGATAGTCCACTAATTACAGTCTCAGCCATAGTTTTATGTAAACTATGCTGGATGTCCTCTGAGCACGACTGTGTGTTCATAATGTAATTTAAATCATTGATATCCATGTTAAAACCACGATTAAACTACTTCTGTGACGCTGTTTCTACGTCGAATATGAAGAGAATTAAATGTATTTACAGATTTCCCTATTCATATTGTTCCTGAAATCTAAACACAGGTGTTGTAACTCAGGTAACGGCTGCCATGGCAACATATCAACAGTGTCTGAGGGAGGTGGGGACTTAGGTAACCCCTACACCCCTCTCCTCTCCGACTCACGCTACTCTCCATCTCATTGTCTTTTTAATTCGGTCCATCTTTCATGGCGCTCTCAGCTCAGTTTCAGTCACCTGCTCTGGCACGTTTTCTACATCAGAGCCTAAATGTAAATCCAGAAAGCTGAAGAACAAATTAATATTAGGTAATTTGCTAGTTGTTAAGTAAACACTGAAAGCAGGAGGAGGGAGTTCAGTCACTAATCGTCGGCCTTCGTCTGTGTTTCTGTCGATCCAGGAGTGCCTGTGCAAACTCCTCAGGCCTGAGCTGAGACAATGGGTGGTACGCCCCTGCTGTTGACATTACTCTCACCCCATGTCAGCTCGTTGTCATGTGAAGAATGCCACCAATTGACTGCATTATATTGAAGAAGTACACTCAAGGTACCTTTGCCTTATATTGTTGTAGCTTATATAGTGTGATTAAAAGCATTCAACGAACTTACACAACATTTGTTTATGATTTACATCTTATCTTTTCCAAAAATGGGCTCAAGGTTATTGCCAGGTTACCACATTTTCTGAATCTATAAATTCAATACAATTAAATAAAAACACTTCAAATTGAGAAAACGATTCAAAGATGCCTTGTTAAAAGGAAGCAGGGAGACTGAATCATCTTATTTTACTGAGGAGAACAAGCTTAAGGAGTAAAACATAAGAGGGCTCTGTCCCTGCAGGAGCAGAAATATAAAAGAACGAGTGACAAAAAACAAAGGAGATGGTTAGAGTGGGGTGGCGATGTGCCCTGGTACCATCACAAAACAGAAACTATACTCAGCCTCTGCTAGAAGAGGAGGAGGAGGAGGAGGGAGTCAGAATGTGGGTGGATGAGTTAAATGAATGTCATGAAGAGGAATATAACTCATTTTTGAGGGACTGAGTTTGGTTGTGATCACAATAACAGAAAATGTCCCTCAGATCTGTGACAATTTAGGTAAGCATAATGGACAACCAGTTGATGCCTCAACAATTAAAATACATGTACAAAAAAGTAGCTAAATATGGGTGGGGGTCCAAACTACAGTTGTGGTTACTTCCTGGGGCTTTGGTTAGCTATCTAAAATCAAAAAGACTGAAATCTGATTGCTCAATCCAGACTCATTCTAGCCAAATGTTGATGTTGTAAATGCATCAAACTCTCTAAGAAGCACACAGAAGGCATCGAGAGTTGTTGTAGTGTTGATCTGATTCGATTATTACCCAATCCGGCTCCAAATATGTGGTTAAATATTTTAAATCACATCTGGGTTTTTCTCCAGACTTGAGACACTTGAAACGACGTGAAGTGTAACTGGGGCCTTGGCTACAGGGAAACATATTGTGCCAGTACAGTAACTATCAAACATCACACATCCAAGAACCCTGTCCTTATTAAACCAGTCAACCAGTAAAAACAACCAACTGATGTGTGTCACATGCCAAAATAATACAATATAAAAATGCTGTATATTAGGCTTGGTCTGGCTGGCAGTCAACACGATGCTGAGCCCTGCATTGTGAAGAACTGGTTCATTCAAATGATCATAACAGCTCCTTGCTGCTCATTTTCTAAAGGGAAAAGAGCCTTTGTAATTGCGTTTCACCGCTCAGTGGAAGCATGTTTTAATTTAGGTGCAAACAAAAATGATTTTTAAATCTACCTGGATTTAATCTTGAAATATAAATTCAGGTGTTGACAGATGTTTGGTTTGATTGTGTGCTTTGGCGTGAAATAACATTAAGTTGTTTTATTCCACCTGCGTAACCTTGACTACTTTCTCTTTGGGGCGTGTGTGTGTGGGTTTCCATCACTGCATTTTTCACTGTGCTCTCTGTGACTGGTGATAGGGAGAGTGTTGGGACTAAGGGTGGAGGAATGGTTGTCGGGGCAAAGGTTGAGTTGATGTTGCCCTCTGAGCAGCCACTATGTAAGCAGACTTAGTCATGGTTGATTTGTGTAGTTGAGATTTTGTGATCAGAGGATGACGACACCGACATATAGGATGAAGCGAGGCAGGTGCATAACTTTTTTATAACATTTTTATTTCCCTAAAATCAAACAATATTTTGGCTCATTTTGGCTCAGTTACAAATTTTATTACCTATTATTCTATATTACCAATTTTCATTGCCTCTAAATTGTTGCCAGCTGTGTGCCAAAACCAGCATTTCTGGTTACTCGCCACAATTAAGTAACTTGACTCCTTCCTACCTGTTGTATAATAATCAATCCTACACACAGACTGAGGCACTATAGTCGAGGATTCCTCCTGGATTCTAGTTAACATACAATAGGACATCAAAAACAGCAGCAGCTGGTGCTAGAAAAAGCTTTCATAACCCCTCTGGTGTCTGGTTACAGATGAGAAGGTTCAGTCAGTCGACCTGTGGAGGCTGAGGGGGTTTATTACTCCTATACTGATATGACAGTTTTGTAAGAATGACACTGGCAACACCCAGAGCTCAACACCAAGAACATTTGGTCTCATGCACCAAATACTTCGCATGTATTCACTGTGACTTTGTCTTGTCATAATTTGGGGTCAGGTATTCCAAACTTGTGCAATCAGGAAGTGGACCCTGGCGTCAGTCTTGTTTTTAAGTCTTGTATTTGCTGATTATTTTATGCCGGGCAGGTCTGACCACGTGTCAAAAACACCCATGTATCTAAAATAAAATGCATTAACAGAAAGTTTCATTTGTTTGCCTTGTGAATTGAGGGAGATGAACCCACATACAGTAACACACATCTCATTATACTATGCCATGTGATGAAATGTGTTAGGAGAGGACGAGGGTGTGAAACCTAGATAAAACTGTCAGTAGTTATCATTAAAATAATACAGTTGTATCTACTGTTATCTTGTTATGTAAATTTAGACTTGTGCATTGCAACCTGCTGCGAACTTGTGATAACTGTGTGTATAGCCATTTTCACATTGAGACTTGCCCTTTCACAATGCAGCACACGACAGGAGATTGTGTGTGTGAGATGCGTTCTCACCTACTAGAAATACTCTGTTTTTATTGTTCAGCTTTACAATTAAATAAGATTTTACCAATTTCAAATAGTAAAATGAAATAGAAATTCAATATGTGACAGTCAATATCAATGTTTTGGTGACCCATCACAAATAAATCAATGTATGGGAAACAGTACAAGGTGGCAGGGTAAAGTTCCTCCATGTAATGCCTGTGTGTGTGTTTGTATGTGTTTGAGGGTGTGTCAGCAGCAGTCGCCTGGTAGGATGCATGTGGAAAGAGCAGGGTTAAAGTTCAGTAACACTGCGGAAAGTTCGATAACACTCTGAAGGTCATGAACTCTGAATACCATCTCTCACTAACACACAGGTTATACATCGATAAGTCACACATTTATCAAAAAATCAAAGAGAAAATGGTTTATTTACTAATGCAACAGTAGTCACAGACTTAAGTCTGTTGACCTTTAAAAATCTATTTGACTTTAGGGTAGCAGTGGCGACCCAATAGTCAACCAAATGTATGTATGGTTATTAGACATTAATTACATACGTCAGGCAGGAAATCCAAAGTGCATGATCATATCCAGAGGGTACAGGGTGACATGCAACCATTCGTTTATGATTTGTCCACCTCAAACATGGGTTATCATCTCAAACATGTAATTAGCCATCGTTAGCCTCTGGCAACATGGCTGCTCCCTCTAATGTTACATAGCCTAGATAAATAATACGTTATTAGGCTTATCCCAGTGTTCGTGAGATCAGGGCAAGCTAATGTTTGTCGTGTTCATGTGATTTTTTTTAATTACACCAACAAAATGTTCACTCGCCATGTTGGTTGTTCCGACACATTTAGAATCGTTACCACTTTTGCCGGTGTCGTTAACAGACCGCTCCGTATAACAGTCAACAACTTGCTGACTAATGGCTTGAACTACTAGTCGACTTGGAAAATCTTTGATTCTATCAAATCCTTTCAACCATGTCTCAGTGCTTTAAGAAGGCTTCACTATCTCATGGTGGTTTAAGACATGATCTGGTAACCAGAGAGTAACTGTCAGTGTTCAGTCTTATCAGCTCTTACTAACACACTGATGGCTGTGTTTAATACAGCGACAACAACATTAAAATTGGCCTCATTAAGCAGTTCCCTACAAAGTCAATTGAAGAGCACCACAAGCAGTAAAAATGTGATCACATTGTTAATTTATTACTCAATCACTGTGCGATACTCAGACAGACGTGATAACGATTGTATCAGTGTCAGCAGTAACATCATATGATCGTGTGTAAAGGTTGAATGCCTCCATCGCTCACACTCCGCTAGATGAGGGAAAGATAGAAACCCACACACACACCTCTTCAGCCACAGATGCAATCACATCTTTACCTGGGAGTCATCTCATTACGCAACAGCATTTATCCAAGCTGACATATTTCACCGCTCCCAAATTAACCAACCACACGCCTGGATTAGGATAACGATGGCCAAACCCTCTGTCATCTGGTGAGGTGCGCGGGCTGCACTGGAGAGTGTGTAGACGTGTTTGTGGGTCACAGAGAGGAAGAGGCTGAGTGCATTTTCTCAGTGGTTGTTAAGATTATCAGAAGAGAAACTATCACAGGTTTTTTCAATCTCATTCCTTCCTGATACTGGTGTCAGCACATGTAGAATTCTAGCACCGTGATTGGACGGCTTTTTTCGTACATGTTTCCAATGCCGGTCGAGACTGTTGATGGTGAAGAAAGCATGAAGAAGTTTAAAAGAAGTAATGTTCCTCTTTTCTGTAACACATTTATATTCTGATCTAACAAAACTATTCCCAGTGCAAATTTTCTCCCCACAGAAACTGTTGCTTTGCATCACAAAGTAAATAAAACACTTTCAGCTCAATAATCACTTCCTTTTTAGTGGCCTCACAAATTTGTAATAGGTGATCTATGTTTTCCACAGAATTAGATAGTATTTGTGAAGGTTGGTGGGCGGGGTGGTTTGCTGGTGAGCCCAGTACCGGCGCTCGCACAAAGCACGCTCTCTTGCACACCCTGAATGATGGGCACACAGAGAGGGACAATAAAAACCTGATTGATGGCCTGACAGTCCACCAGCCCATTGACGTGACGGGATTTCTTCTGGTGCTCCCGATGGTAATAATTTTTTCCCTCCATCAATCTACACTTAATACCAACACCAGCTCTTTCCACCTCATGGGAAACACTGGTCATTTCTCTCTTTCACAAGGTACATGGCAGAAAGTAAACAACTACGGCGACATTCATTGCATACTTCAGGTATGCAATGAATGCATGACACAGTCTTATACTGTGTCATCCACGATACAAGTCGCATCCATGTGGTGTTACAGTAGTGCTGCCGTTTCACTGCCACTGCCTTCAATCTGATGCTGAATCAACATCATCACAGGAATCCAATCCGAGCAGCACACACCCAGCTTAAGTCTGCTGAAGTGTATGTTTTTTAACAGGGGAAGACAACCAAAGAAATGTGATGGGAAAAGTGGAAGAGGGTGATAACGCGTTTGTGTGTATGGGCTTGTTATACTATATTCATGGGGTCTGAAAACCAGGTGCCCACTATACTTGTTGAGGTTGGGTTAGGCATTAAGTTGTGATGGTTAAGGTTAGGGTATAGGGCAAGGGAATGCATTATGTCAATGATGGGTCCCCATGAATGTAGTAAAACAAGGAAGCACGTGTGTGTGTGTGTGTGTGTGTGTGTGTCTGTGTGTGTGTATACAAGATCATTCGTCTCCCTCTTACTAAAAAAAACCAGTAAAACCTGAATGACCAGGACTCAAGAATCCACCCTGGCTCTCTCTGTTCTGTGTGTGCCTGTTGTGCGTTTGTGTGCGTGTGTGTCTGTGCAAGAATCTGAGGCTATGTGTAGCTACCTAATTTGTGCAGAAGGTGTCATGTTACCCTACAGACAGTAACTAGTCAACTTAGTGCTATATAAACACTGCAACAACCCTCACAATGCTGCTATATTCTGATATTTTCAATTAAAAAAAAAATCTCATTAATAAAAACTGAGATAAAGCAAGATACTCAGCAAAACTGACCACTAGTTTGAAAGTCTCAATGTAAAAAGGCATTTAATAATTAATATCCATAGGAATTCAACACAGCCAGAACAGCTTCTTTTACATTGGTCTGCTAAACATCTTGTCCCTGTTTCCTTTAAGTAGGGTGGCCAGTAAGTGGCACATGAACGGTGTGATTTAGGGTTGTTAACAGTTGAAATGTGGTAACACACTGGCTGATACAACATTATAACTGTAATTTTTGTTTTAAAGTTTGTTTTTAAAGTACCATCTCCATAGTTGTGGAGTGGGAGGAGCCACTGGTTTGCACATATGCCGTGTCTCAATTCACACACTTCCATACTTACACTTGCTGTTTTCAGTGCATAAGTGTGTTCACATTGACAAGTATGGCAACATGCAGTGGCTATGTAGCGGAAGGGGAGGGACCGCCAAAGTATTTTCAAACTTGACGACAAGTTGTCAGTGCCATTGGCGGCCTAATTTCCATGTCACGTGACACAGGAGGCACAAACAGTAAAGTAAAACCTTCATTTTAAATCGTGGTCACATGTTGCGTCGTCATTTCCGGTGAGCGTGTTTGATTTGGGACACCGATACCCTGTCATGCACGACGTCAGTGAGTATACTGTGTACACAGCGTACTACATGCAAGTGCGTTGACTGAAGTATCCGATTTGAGACACACCTACTGTAAACACAGGACAGTCTGTCCAATTACAAATCAGTATGTCAGGCAGAGCATCCAAAGTATGGGATCATTTCGAAAGACCCATTTAAAGATGACATGCAAATTTTGAAAGCAAACATTCACCCACTCGTTGACCTCGAACATGGCTTATCATTTGAAACATGCAGGTAGCCCAACCTTCGCCACTTAGCATGTAATGTAGTAGTGTCACCAATGTTACTTATAACATTCATCCTCAGTCCTGGACTCATCATAAATATCACAAACGTGTAACAACTAGTCAACAACTAATGGCTTGAACCAGCAACTACCAGTCCACTTGAGAATCTCTGGTCGAGGGCAGCTGTAGTGCACAGCTGCTCTTGTGTAGCTAATCCATGTGTATCATTGTCTGCACTTTCCCCTGGCCATCAGAGGGAGTGGCAACAACAGTAACAGCTTTCTTTTTTATTCTTGACATGCACAAAGATTCATCTGAAGACTTCATCTAGCCAGAGTCTAACCAGCAGCCAGGTTGTAGGCTGCTGTATGCAAAGTACCCAGGTCAGAAACTCTGGCCTTGTCCTTTCAACCTGTCATGAAAGCACCAGTACAGTACGGCTGAACTCCTTCAGACTGCCATTATTTCCATCTCTTCCTCCGTCCTCTGGGTGTGTCTGAGAATCTTGTCTGTTTCTCTGTTCTGCAACAACACAACTCTGATTGTGTGTGTGTGTGTGTGTGTGTGTGTGTGTGTGTGTGTGTGTGTGTGTGTGTGTGTGTTTGTTTGTTGGGTTCCCCTCTGGGCTTTAACCCAACCTATTGCATCCATAGATACTGTATACACACAGCCTAACTGAAGCCTACCTGCTGCAAAGAGCACTTTTACTATCATTATGTAAAGGTGACAAGACGGACAGATGCATAATGGAATAAAGAACGAGGCGGGGTGGAATGAACAATTGAAAGAAGGGAGCAATATTACTGACTAATATTGTCAACTACAAGCAGATATACAAAGCCCTGACCCATTTAATTTACACTATGTAACCTATATTTCATGTATAGTTTTAATTTAACAATATTTTTTTTATTTTCCCTTTAGTTGTAGTATTTATTTTGTACAGAAAAAATGCTCCTCCTTATTTGTTAAAATCAAAATATAATGGGAAAAGGGATGGGAAAACAAATTTAATACAGGATACACAAAATATATCATATTATTTTGGGAAAGTTAGGCCAGAATTCAATCCTAGTTTTACATACTCTGCTCTACTCTTTTCTTTATGACCACTGGCAAACATTAGGATAGCCTCATACCTCTCAATATGAACAACACCATCAGGAAATGAATAATATGTGCGTAAAACTAAAAGTTACCACCTCAGGACTCAACTCAATACAAACAATGAGAGAAAAGAGTAACAGCAGGTTTTAGCAGCACTCCTGTGAGACCTTTGCTCAAATCAATTGCACCTTTCAAACATATGCTCATCTCCATCCCCTCTGACCGTCCATCCAGTTTCCCTCAGCCTTGCCCTCTCTCTCTTTTCCAGGTGTTACCGTGGTGATGAGGGGAGACACCTGGGGCCCACAACTGAGTGTTAATTGCTGTGTTGGCAGTCTCTATGGTAGCAAAGATAAACAATGTGCTGGGTAATGTATCACCACTGTCATAAACTCAAAGCAGCTCTTAAGAATTGTAAAAGAGGTTGTTCACCTGAACAAATAGTTGGGAAAAACTGACAACATGTACGCTGCACAGAGGAGCTGAATCATAATGGAAGAAACACTGACACGTATTTGTTTTGATGAGATTAGGTCTTATTTACTAAACTTCTATACTTACCTGCAGGGACATAGCGTTTAATAAATAACATTTTATGGCTCTAACATCCTGCCAAAAATAAACGGTACGAACGTTTGGCACTAAGCAGGTGTTAATATTGAACTTAATATTAACATTGTACTAAGCCCCTCCCCAGCCCCCTCGATCTCTCCCCCTCCTCCTCCATGTGCCCTCTGATGAAAGACAATCACATCATTGAGCAGAGACAGATGCATGCAGATGAAAGTCTGCATTCCAGCGCTCCACCAGTCCAACCCGCTCGCCCTCCAGCATTCCAGCCACCAAACTTATCAACACCCATCATCATGACCTCCATACTCTGTACTCTAAAATACTAGTTCCTACTCTATTTATACTCTTATTTTTTATTTTTCTGTGCTGGACATGGCTTCAAGCGTTTTTTCTGTTTACGCTACTCAAAACGTTTAGACAGATATTGGCCTGTTCTCTAACTGGTCTAATTTATTCGATTCTGTTAAACTGCTCTATTCACTTCCAGTCCGCTCCATATGTCCCAGTAATGCCGAGCTCTTCCATACTATCTTCCTTGTTCATTCATTCATTCACGCACACTCACTTACTTGTAATTCATCCATTCAACAATATGCGTACTATGCTCCTAAGTTCATGACTACGCAGCCACATTCTCCCGTACATTAAGGCATACGTACGACTGCCTCTGCCCTTTGTCCCTGTTGAATTTGTTTAAATTCCAAGTCCATGCACACAAAGAGATGGTGAGACAAACAGACCCAGTGAAACAAAAATGAAAGTGTATTTCCACATCCTGTCCAGAGGTAGACGGACCGCGCTAGCTAGATTTCCTTCGAAACAAAGTGACAGAAACACAGAGCAAACAGAGGTTCAGTCGTGATTGACACAAGATTAAGCAGTTCTGTCTTTACTAAAGCTGCAATGACGGTGTATTAACAAAAACCGTAATATACCATTACACTGGTGCTTGGACCAAGAGATCACTGTTGATTTACTGGTATGTTTCTTAGGACACTCCATGTGAATTTTAACTTTAGGCCCAATACTGCCAAACCACCTAAAATAGCTCATGTACTACACTGAATGTTGGGGGGGACAATTTTTTGTCTCATTATCTCCACCAAGGAGGTCATGTTTTCACCAGTGTCTGTTTGTTGGTTTGTAGTACTGAACCGATTGATACCGAACAAAGATGGGGCATGAGTCAAGGATCCATTAAATATTGGGGCAGATCCAGAGTATTTATTGTGAATTTAATTTTTTTTGTTTGTTTGTTTGTTTGACATAAGCATTGGTGGTTTTCCCTTCTAGTTCATTTCTGTGGTACTTTTTTTTCCCCTATAGACAATGTGTCCAATCATTTTTTTTTGTCTCTAATCCCAATTTTTTTGCTTAATGAACTAGGAAGAAGAAACAGATGAAAATCAGTTTAGAAGTCAAAGGGAGGAGCACTCAGCTTACAAAAACAGTATAATGTCCTCTGTGGCTTTGGAAGAGCTTTGGCGAGTCTGAGAAAAAAACCTTGATGATGTCATCGTTTTGTCATCAGGTCTCTCAGTTTTAACAGAAAGGCAGCGTTACAAATAGAGGTTGGAGTTTGAAAGATGCTACCAAGTTGCATTATGGGAAATGTAGGATCCAGCATTTGTTAAGCTTGACCCACACTACCAACAAAAAGGTCAGGATATGATGCTTCTGTTGTATTTTCCCCAAACATCATGAGAATGGAATACTAAATACCAAAGTGCTGGAGTACTCTAGCTTTACAGATTTACAGATTTGCTTAAACTTTGGCTGCATTACAACTTTTAATGATTTCCTTTAATGTTTTGTATATGTCCCATATTAATTTGTATAATACATGGGGAGAGAGCATGTATGGATCTGTTTTGTCTTGGTTTGGGTGTGACTGGGGAAGTTAATAGATGTTAAAGCTAACGTTGGTTGTGGATCAATAGACAAACTTACAAGTAGCTTCTTTAATTGAGCAAAATGAGGCATTTGGAGCAAATGATCCAATCCTGATCAATTCTGGACAATAGTGTCTCTAGTACTGTTGTGACTTTCTTTAGATGTCTTTTATTTGTGTGTTGATCCAAGATGGCTCTCTAAATGGTTGTTCTAGTTATTCCAAATTTACTATAAAAGTATAATTTCCTGTACACAGGGTAATACTGGAGTCCTAGCATAAACCAGGCGTCTTTGAGACAAATACTATATGATGTATAACAAAAGTAAGGGACATAAGTGACAGAGAAAGTTTAATGAATAATAATTTATATTATAAATCTGAGCTGAATTTGAGTCAATTTTAACTGTACTGCACATACAAACCCTGTTTCCGAAGAGAAGCATCAGCATCTAATACAAACCAGTTCAATTTGTTGACAGTGTAAACAGCACTTCTGTTTGATTGTAAACCTGCTCCCAAACACACATACAAGCAAGCCTTCACACACACACACACACACAAGAAGAACAAGAAGAAGCTACCGTCTCACCCCCCCCCCCCCCCCCCCCCCCCCCCCCCGCCACTCCTGCAGATTCAGTTCTAGTAAACCCTCCTCTATGTTATACCACTGATGTCTATAGGCAAAAAGCATTGTGAGATCCAGTCCTTCCTTAGGTTATCATAAGTTTTCATTGCTTCTCACACAGTTTTGTGTTCAGGGGTTTAACATAGTACACAGAAGGAAAAGAAGAAAATGAAAATAAACCACAATAGACCAAAAATTTGATGCAAGGATAGATTAAAATGGCAATAAGTATTTTCCAAAAAAAGTAAATTAATTTTTGACCATTGCTAAAAAGATTTGTCAACTCTTGAATGATGCATATGGGAAATCCTTCTTTAGTTGAGCAGGCAAATCTGTAATTGTAAAAAAAAGTTTCAAACAAGGAAATACTGAACAGAGAAATGCAAAACAAGACACATATCATCTTCCCCTTTATGTCCTTTAAGGAAACCTCAAACACAATGCCTTATAAGTCCTGTAATTTGCCTGTGTACCTAGCTCTCTAGAGTCAACGCTTATAGTCTGTTCAATCACTTTGTCCTATGTAGTGAAGCGCTGGAGTGCAGCCTCCACTAAAACGCAGTAAAGTCCTCTTATTCAGCTTGTTATGGCTCAACTTTAGAGTGGTCTTCTCTTAAAAAATGCGACGGGTGCTACATCATCATGGTGTGCTCCTGGCACCTACTGCCTTGAAAAGACCACATTAGCTTTCAATGATTTATCTACACCTGAAATTAAAGTCACAATATAGATATAAGGTTCTGCTTCATTTTGCCCAAATAGCTTCCAATTTAAGCCGATTCGTAACAGCAAAAAGTAGTAGTTAGAGTTTTCATGGTTATTATGGTTGAAACGCTTGGAATCTCAGGTTACCACACAAGATGATACTACGAAGACAATTTGCCCATTATAACAATGATAAAACCATCCATCAGTTTTGCAGTATCAGTGTAAGTGAAGACAGTGTTTCCCGTATATACATTTATATTTCATACAAAAAGAAAGAGAAGCAATAAGTTGGATATATTTTCCATAAAGTTTTTACCAGCCCCCTCTCTGTGTGCCTCTCATTCAGGGTGCGTATGACATGGTGCTGTGCTCCTGTTTTCTTGGCTGTGCTCACTTTGCTGACACTTTTAACAGCCTTAAACAGGGATAAAGCTGAACTGCTGGAAGACAGAACAGTTCAGAGAGAAATTGTGTGCAGCAAAAGGATGAAACACCTCTGCCTCATGGTACTGATAACACTATATTGGTGATACATCACAACAAATCTTATCACAATACTGATTAATGAACCTCCCACCCTCCACTATAATTCAGTGACTCAAGATGGTAAGATTTGTGCCTCAAGCCAAAATTGTGTGATGTCTGATGACATTCAAGTCGCACTGTCAGCTGCTCAATAATGGAGAATGATCCAGTGAGGGAACAACAGACTTAATATATAATTTCGTTCTCCTAACAAATAAGAATATTTGGCATAATGACATTAACTCTGTAACTGACCTTTCTGTTGTGTGCAATCCAAGCGTAACTAAATTCCCTTTAAAAGTCATTGTTTGACTTTAAGGTGATTTATCCAGTTACTGCACTGGTATTTTGCTGCTTGGTGAAAATGCTATTCCAAGTCGTCAGGCAAATGATTAGAGAAACAAAGTGTGGGTTAAGTTTGACATTTGCAATTTGACCAAGGTGCCTAAGTGACTGGAGATAGTGAGAATAAAAAGTGAGCATTATTTGTTCCGGACATACCTGGAGGACAAATTATGCCAGGGCGATATTTCATTAACAACTGGAATGTCCTGGTGACTCAGTCAGTCAGTCAGTGGGCTTGTCTCAAGACCTTCATTGTCACATTTGACCAGAGTTTCACACCCAGGAGTTGGACATGTAACTTCCTCAGTATGGCTGGCTTAACACCATCTTCAGTACCACTACTTCACCCTTTTGTTTTATCCATACAAGACACTGACCTCAGTGCTGAATCTTGTCATAACAAGTTGCGACTGAAATAAAAAAGGGAAATGTGTCTTTTTTGCAAATGACATGATGCTATCACATAAGAAAGAAAAACCACAAACATCTCAAACTGTGAAAAGTGTGAGAATGTGTGTAGGCTACACTGTCAAACTACGTTTACAACAACAACAGTTTGACTGTCGGACACCTCCTCTATCCAGCCCAAACAAACACTCTCTTCAAATCTAACAGCTGACAGACATAAAAAAAAGTAGTCAAAAAGTAATTTTTTTTAATATGAATGACTTTTCAATGACCGAAGCATTAAGGTTAAGGGCAATTGTTTACACTTTGCGTAGCAAGATGCAACCAGCATGCAAGAAAGAACACACATGAGAGCCATGTAAATATCAACTCTGTTGGCAATAGATTTATGCAAACTCCTGTGTCTGTCTCCTCACACACAGAGAAAGAGAGAGATAAATTGGGTGTGGATTTATCTAACAACAAGGAATGATGGAAAGTTTTCGGTTCCCCTGCAAATGTCCCGTTTGTAGCTCCCTCCATGCTTCATGGGACAAGAGAAACCAGTTTTTTGTCTCTCTATAGCTCTCTCTCACTCACACACACACACACACACACACACACACACACACACACACACACACACACCTCTTGAATCATTCATGAACACCACTGACCCCCCACACCCACCCTACCTCAACCCCTCAGGTCTACCCTATCACCTGTACGCCCTTCCCTTCCCTGCTCAGCTCTGCTCCTCCACCTCATAGAAATTACACAAGCATTGTGTGTCTTTTTCCACTAACTCCTCACTCCCGCCCCTATAATCAATACTGTCCAGGAGAAGGAGGAAGAGGAGAACAGGGAGTTCCTTCTCTTGCTGCCTCACAGAAAACGCCTAGTAAAGCCAGGTGAGAGACAATTATTCACCTGTTACCCACTGAGCCAAACAGCTCCCTATCGTCTTTCCACCGCCTCAAAACCAGTCACAAAACCAAGTCACTGTATCTGATATCATATTCAGTCAATAAACACTTCCAAAACCGGTTTGCCCAAAATATATCATTACTGGATAGATAGCTCAATGTGAGGGACATTGATCTCCTCAGGCACAGTTTCTGAACTTTGACATTTTTAGCTATTGACAGGTAGGCACGTGCCATCGCTTGCCAAATGACGTCTGTTTCAAACATGATAGATATATTCAAACAGAACATATAAAAATAAGGTCTGAAAATTGTGTAAATGTTTGTTGTCGTTGGAAACCCACTCTTGCTCCAAGGGAGCCACAGCCTTGCCTGGAGGCCATTGTTTCTACACCTCTGGGGCCTGAGGGGAAACTGTTAAAGTCAAAGAAAGAGACAGAAAATTATAAACTTTCAAGTAGGATGATGAGCTACTCTGTGTTATTTAGTTTTAAAACGAAGAGCTTGTTATACACCTTAACAACCCTCCAGCTGAGACCTAGTAACGGGGTTTTTCTTCTCTGGTATCTTTCTCTGAACTTGTTTGTATGTTTGAGGTCAGTGATGTCAGCCCAGCTATCCAGGTGTTGGTCAGTTACTCACCTGTGCCTCCTCGGTGCCGCTGTCTCTGTCCAACTCCCCGATGTAGTACTGCTCCATCCACCGCCGGGCGTTCTCCGAGTGCCGGTGCGGGGGTCCCTCCATCTCCTGGCTCACGTCCTTGCCCGACCGGCGAAGTATCAGCGCCTCTCCGCCCGGGTGCATCCGCAAGAAGGCGGTCACATCATACACCCTGGTCCCCAAAAGCACCCAGCAGGACTCCTTGGTGCAGTGGCGGGCCACCTCCCACTCCGTGAAAAACCGGGGGGACGTGGACGGAGACATCCTGACAGTGGATATGTGGAGGGTCCACCTGAACCGAAAACTAAATACAGGGAGGGGAACAGAGAGACCTCCTAGGAGGGGTGTCGACCTGACTGCAAGTGTTCAACTTCGCTGTTTACACCCAGCGGGTCTAAAACTCGAAAGTACTCAGAAGAGGTCAGCGACTACAGAGGCGGGGTCTGTGAGGCGTTCAATAGCGCAGGAAATACTCGGTGACAAAACATGGACACTGTCATAGCAGCTTACAAGTGTTTCAAAATTTGAAAAGTGTAAAACTTTGTTTCTGTAAATGGTTTTTCTTCTTTCATAAATAAAGTTATGATGTTTTATAGTACTTTTATTCAGCTTAAAGCTGAGAAAAGACGATTTTTTTACATAAGATTATGAAGGGTTTCCGATTCTTACACGTTCCCTGAATGCAGCATAGCACCTGTTGCTGTGAAGACTGTCTCAGGGCGACGGGAATCTCCTGAAGTCTGCTGTGTAGCGCAAACCTATAAATATCCAATAATTAAATTAAAGTCTATAAACAAATTACTATCTCTCGACGTGAATTATTTAAATTAACGTTGACCATTGACGTCGACTGGAGAATGACAAAGCAATTAAAGAACTGTCATGTACTCCGTCATCACTTCCTGATCAATAAGATAATGTGCATGTCAACACTCTTTAGGCAATTAACGTCCAAGCTGCAAAGACAAATACATTTAACTAACGGCAAATCTAATTCACCCCACCTAACGTAAACGTAAATTTGTAAATCAGTTTCTCATGACTTGAAATAATAACTTAGTGAACTTCGTGCAGAATATCATCTCCAAATCTAAAATATTCATGTAAGGACAAATTGAATAAGTAACATTTCGTAAATCATTCGATGAGATGTATATTTTGGTCTATTTTCTCACAAAACAGAGTGCGCGTTTTTCTTTCTGCGAACCTCTCTCTTCTTTATCTTCACCGCACAGATGGACTGAAAACTGCTGCCTTCATGTGTTGTCGGAAATACTCCTTTCTACAGAGGAGCCCGAAATGAAGTACGTACAAAATGGTAAACAAAATGCTGACAATAATGTGTAATATATTTTATATTAATCACACCTCACTTTTCGAAGAGTGATGTTTAGGGGGCAGGGAGTGTGTCAGTTTCTAGTATAAATGATGTAGGCTCCCCTGCAAGTTTTTAATCCGAATTAACCTAGAAAAAAGAGATTAACTATAGACATCACTGTGCTGAAATTCTATTTAGTAGCTTAAAAAAGTTTTTTTTTTTTTTAAATGCACACTTAGTGACATTCGGGACTTTATTTTGACAAAATCAGGAAGGTAGTAGGCTGCCGAGAGCAGCGAGAGACACAGCACTTATCCACTAGCGCCGTCCTGCGTGTCTAGGTGAATATGCAATGTGCTGTCGATGCCATGATGGACAAAGTGATGTGAATATGCAACGTCAAAAAACAGATAAGATAAGTGGATCCACGAGGGTCCACGAGAGTCCACGAGCTCTCTCACACAGTTGAACACATTCATGTCATGTCATACCAAAGTTTTTAAATCCTAAGGGCTTTAATTGTCTCGCTCAGGGCCAATAAAATAGAAGAGAATAGAATTCATTGCTTTATAATACGGCCAACTACAATAAAATAAAATGACTGATGAATGTGTATAAAACAGTGCATTGTCCTTCAAGTGAATACAACACAACACAATATTTCTTTACCCGTTTGAGGTAGAGTGGTGTAGAAAACAGCAGGGGGCAGAAAAGGACCGCAATATACATGGAGTAACTGGGTGATGGGGAGAAATAGAAATAGAGATGTTGAGAGAATTGGTGAAACATTAAGTGAAACAAGACACATAATCTCACCTCTTTTTTTGGCTTCTTTTTTTTTCCAAAACAAGACACTGCCATGGTGACGTGTTAAGTCTTTATTTGGCGGATGATTCAACAGCTCGGTGATGATGAAACCTATAATGAGCTGATGATTGAAGGATGACAGGGTGAAAAGGGAACAGCACTTCAGCTGTTAGCAGAACACTTTCACACACCTCTCATTTCAGCTTTGAATTTGCAGAGACAGGGTCTGACAGAGTCATAACTCACTGTTGTGTTAGTTGATAATGAATAAACTGGGCCCTGAAGCAGGCATTATGATTTGTCATTGCAGGATAGCACAGGTGTAAACTAACGGTATGTGCACCACTGCAGTGAGCCGACATGAACAACAGTTGGGCCCTAGTTGCACTCTTGTAGAAGTTGCACACCTAATGAGAAATAATGAATGTTATCAGCCGAATGTGTGCTCCAGGATTGTCTCTGTCTGCTGTTATACCTCTATTATATTATTTATACAGCTTTTAAACACTTCCACCAGGCAGTGTCACATTTTGGTACATTCTCAGTTGTTAATACAAAATATTCAAATAATTTCTCCCTCTATAGCTGTATCGTTAAAGGGGAAAATGTGAGGTAATAAACTGGGAAATAATAGTTCATTTTGTATGCATTATTACAAGTTTTCTTTAATTTACTCTAATCACATACATATTTCCTTTTTTGTGACATAGTTCAATATAAATACTTGGTTAATCTTAATGTTCACATAAGGTGGTTGTGGTAAATTATAGCATGTAATATTCTGAACAAAAATTACACACACTTATTCTATTTTAAAGACATTTAATAAAGCTGTGTCACACTCACACCATGTTACACTTTAATGCCTAATTTGGCAGTTTTTAATGACTGTACTATTAAAACAGAAGGAAAAATCTGCAACATTTCAGTCCTTTTAACATCCAAGAAAGAAACGAACGAGTAACTGCTAATTCATAAGAAGATTCCTGGAAACAGCTATGTAATTTGATACTAATTGGGAAAATGGAGATTAATTACTTCACCAGTTAGCTAATTGCTAGCATGTGCTAGAGAGTCTTTCAGTCAGTGCACAGCAGATCAGCTGGACACACAGAAATGTGAAAAATGTCTACAGCAAACACACAATTCAATATATATGGAAAATATGAGATTTTGAATTGATAATGAATGAATATTTACTTGAGTGTAATTTGAGATTTTCCTTCAAGAGCATATTCTAAAAAGCTTTTTTAGGGAGTTGTAAATCAACCGCTAGAAAAACTGAAGCAGAGCAGCAAGTGGGTCCCAACTTGTGGGTTGCAGTTACAAGATGATTAAAGAGATAAAACATGTTTTACTGTATGTTTATTTTTATACATTCTATATTCTTTATTTTTACTTTTGTTTTTCATGTGAATTACTTTTAACTCAGCATTTAAAACAGCAGAATGTCACTCCACTGGAATAGATTCAGTCACAGGGGTGATGTAAATCCACATTAGCTCTGGGCCGAGTTGCATGTGTTTGAATGAGATGTGGAGACGCCGTGAGTTTGAACCGTGGTTTGATAATGTCGGCGGTTCGGCCCTTCTCCTGTTTCGTTTCTTCACAGAGCAGAAAACACATCAGAGTGACTGTGTGTCCAATCATCTATTGTCACTTCCCATCAGTGATGTGTAATATTGTACTGACTGATGATATATAACGCATCAGTGCATCACATTGTTCGGGAACGTCACCTTACACTGTGTGACGCCTGCTTCCCTCCTCGCCCCGACTGTCTTTTGTTGTCCACCTGTTTTCTCTCTATCACTGTCTTTATCTCCTCTTCCTTCCTCTTTTGTCACATTTCTCCTCTTTCTTGTCGTCTCCCATTCTTCTACCCGCCTCTCCTTCTCTTAACCATCGAGTTCCCCTGGTTTTTATCCTCATCCCCAAAATTACAGCTGCTTCTAAATATACCCTGCACAACAAAAGAGTCCTCGGTAATACACTGCATGTCAGTGTCTGTAACCTGAAGCTACAGGCAAGTAAGTGAGTGTGTGTGTGTGTGTGTGTGTGTGTGTTCGTGATGACCTCACTGTGTTGATGTCAGAGGTAGGCGGGGTTATTTTGTGTTTTTTGAAGAGTGATTGGCCGGTTGTCTGGCCCGGTCATGTCGGCGTGTATAAGAAAGCAGCAATTCATATGTTAACAATCATTTCTTTACTACAGAGCTTTAACACGAATCCATGGCAACCGTTGTACCTGTAAGTATCTATGTGTGCGTGTGTGTGTATGTGTGTGTGTGTGTGTGTGTGTGTTTGCATGTCTGTCATTCTGTCATTAAGTGCTGTATCATCATTCATGCAATGTGATGTTCTGTTTGAATGTGACTGACAGGTATTATCAGGTAGATCTGCAGGTAAAGGCAAACTCAGCGGAAGAGACCTACAGAGCTTAAAGTGTAAACATCAACATTTTAGGAATAATATGTTTCCGTCTTTATACGTCCCTGTACAACTTTCTTTTTTTGGCCATAAACTGGTCACCAGCTAAAAGAATGAATGTCAATGTGTTATTGATACTGTAAATATTGGATACGATCAACGGATTGTGTTTTTTCAGCACATGACAACTCAGGGATACTGTAGCAGGTCAGCTATTATGTGTACAAGTGTGTGTGTGTGTGTGTGTGTGTGTGTGTGTGTGTGTGTGTGTGTGTGTGAGTAAACAACTGTTGGAAGGCCGGTCTACATGATCAAGTGTCGGTCCTGTAAATGAATCTGCACTAGCTGAATTCACTTTGTGAGATCAATCCTGTGTGTGTGTGTGTGTGTGTGTGTGTGTGTGTGTGTGTGTGTGTGTGTGTGTGTGTGTGTGTGTGTTTTTTCTTGGGTTTGTGATGGAGCAGGTGATTAAGTCTGCAAGAGGTAGACTGGCTTGTATGCTAATTAAAATGGTGTGATATGCGCATGATTGTATGTATGTATGTGTATGTATGTATGTGTGTGTGTGTGTGTGTGTGTGTGTGTCATTTGAAGTGTGAATAACAGAGATACACAGCTGAGACTAGCATACTCACATAGCGTTCTGCTCTCTGTGTCTATTATGCTCCGGTAGATTAACATGTCATGGGCTCAGTAATAGCAATTTATAAATAAATTATAATCAGTATTTCCAATGATGCATCAGCGATCAAATGATTTCCGAGGTAACAAAGTGTATAGTGTGAAAACAAAGCAGTGTCGGTTGCAGAGACAGACTCATCACACAGCAGAGTACGTTTATCACCGTGTTCATTTTACATGAATTTCACCTAGGGGATAATAAAGTATCTATCTATCTATCTATCTATCTATCTTAGACAGTACCATGTCTCCATGCTGTGCTGCTCCATATTGTATTGCCTGTAGTTGTCTATATCATAAACTCGCATGACAAATACCATCTGATTTGTTTTATCTGTGCAAATTACAAGAGAAGTCAACTAAGCGGCTGTGATACATGATTCATAATACATACACAAAACAGACTGCAGAGGAGTGGGAGCATGAGGAAAAGCAGACTTGATCACAGCATCCAACAAACTCTCTCTCTCTCTCTCTCTCTCTCTCTCTCTCCAGTTTGCATCCTGCTATGCCAGCGTTCAGCCCCTGCAGCTGTTCGGGAAAGGACCCAGGGGGAGCAACTATCTGTCACTCTTCACGTACCGGGGTCCTCGCTGCACCCCGAGACCCCGCCTGACATGCCACGCTCCCAAGATGACCCTGCGGCAGATCTGTCGCCTGCTGAAGCTGATGAAGCAGGTCAGAAACAGAGAGGCTGCTGCAGCAGCTGCTGCCCCCAGGTGAGCAGCAGTTTCCCCCCGGAGGAGCCTGTAACCTACGACCAACACTCGCTGCAGTGACGCTTTCCTGTTTTATAAGCTGATGCAAATACCAACACATAAAAGCCACTGTCTCAGAGCTGTTCTGTCAATCATGCCGACTCTCACCGCCTCAGCATCTCCAGTTTTGCCTCTTTACTACAGCCTACGTAGGCAGCACTGTGAGGCTCTACTTAGCAACAGAGCTGCTTTGAACTAAACATTAACATCAACATGCTAACACACTCACAATGACAATGCTAATGCAGACATTAAGCAGTTGATGTTAACCATGCTCCAAAGTTCACCAGCTGAGTTTGGTATATTAGCATCATTTGCTCATTAGCGCTAAACATGAAGTACGACTGAGGCTGACAGCAAATTCAAATGTCAACCTGCTGTTTCTCTAGTATTTATTCTCTTAACTAACAAACATTTTGAGCCAATCCATCATCTAGATGTTGAGAAAGTAGAAAGTTTGACCTGCTGTTGGTGCCACAGGCAAAGTTACAGGATGACTAAAGTCAGTAGGTTTCATCCTCATGAATATCTGCACCAAATAAACAGAAACACATCCAAAGATATTACAGTCCGGCCCAAAGTCGGGGACTGAACGAACATTGCCATACCACTGCTAGCGTGGCTAAAAATTGTATAACCTGACATTTTTGGATAATGTAATGTTCCCTGAATAAATCACCACTAAAGTCTCATGTGAAGCAGACGGTGATGACCTACTTTTATTTTCTTGTCAGAACAGAAACATGTTTAAGTCTTAAACAAAATAAAGACAAGATTAGAGAAAATCCACTATTAAGAACTTCTCTAATGGTCAAAAAGTGGAGATGCAATATGAAGCATTAAATAACTGTATAATTTAATAGTGTTTTTAACATTTAGGAACCACTTTGTAATATGGCATCCTGTATAAGGGACTGAAAGTGGTAACTAATGATGTCATTCATGCTTGATAAATAACCAAAACGGTAACCTGGGTTTGTGATGGTGTTTTGTTTGTGTTTGTTTTGTTGTTTGTCCAGTAGACTGATGTGTTCGCTGGTGTTTGAACAGACTCAGATGTTGTGTGGGATCTGATGCCAAATGACCCCGCGGCAAATGTTTTTTAATAAGCAGTGATTATTCAGGGATAATGACTCTGAGCTGACTGGTGTGGAGAGTTATGTGTCCATCCATCGGGCTGATTATTACATTATTGATGTATTTAGGGAGGATAATAACCGGCCTGTTTGTGCTTGTCTTGGCCGCCCCACACTGGACTGTGATCACACCAGTGCCTCTATCAGCCGAGGCCACGGGAGCCTGCGGTTAATAATTAAACGCTCTCATGTCACTGCCAGAGCAAACATTCAATCACACTTCCTCCTCTCATTTCTCCGCCTGTGTGTCTGGTTTCTCTCTCTCTCTCTCTCTCTCTCTCTGCACAGGAAGCAAGGGTCTGCATCACCGACCCCGGCGTCGCCTGGCACAAAGCCGGAGAAGAAATGCATCCCGAGCTGTCTCAGACACAAACGCTGTATAAAACGTGTCGGCTGACCCGTGAGCCCTGACTGACCGCAAACACACACACACATACACACACCCCCCAAGCAGATATCCGTTCACCACCCAGTTACTGCTGCCACAGGTGACATCTGAGATCATCCCCCCCCCCCCCCAAGACAAAAAGAGCTTAAGCTACAATTTTTAAAGGGCTTCCTGTGTGTTTTCTGTTGTTGTTCACCAGAGTGGAGTTTTTTGACTCTTTTCATTCTTTATTTATTTTTTTGTGATCTCTAAATCCAGGACTAACATCACTTTTCCTTCTGATCTACTCGAGGAATCAAGTAACAATGTCATCCTCTTGTCATCCTCCCCACCAGACTTTTGATGCAGCTTGTTTGTTGTGTTTTGATATCTTTTATCAAGGCAAAGTTTAATCACTTTAATTAATTTCATAAATAAATGTTTACTCATTGAAGAAAAAAAAAGTGTGCTGCTCTTATGTTAACCATTACTGTATTAAATATGTTTTCAATAATCAGCTAACATCACACACAAAAATAACCCACTGAAAAACCCTAAGATTATATCTGGCAGATGTGGTCACATTTAACTCATTAACTAACATTAAATTCTAAACTACTTTGCATGCAGCATTGTCTTTGTGAACATACATGTGTTTCTTAAATGTGCAATAAAATTTAAAGAACTGTGATTAAAAAAATTTTAAAATATGACTGCACATCCAGTCTTTGTTTGGTTAAATGGAAAAGTTTTTAACATTCAAAAGGTTTGATTGGTAATGACCAACGTGACCAACTAATCCACACCTACTTCAAAATCAGTCTGAAGAAAACAGAAAACAGAGACAGAAATCTCTCGTGTTCAAACCTTGGCAGAAAATACTGTGATCCTGTAGGACACAATTACTTAGTAGTAAAAAGCTCATTGAGACACACTGATACTGATTTCTTGTAGAGGATTCAATGTGCCACATAATAACCACAAATACAGGAGCCCACTTGTGTCTTGATATCTATCACAATTTGAATATCTCAGAAACCATAATTTATAGAATGATAAAAATTTGGTGGTGTCAAATCTCACAGCGCTCAGCTGAAACAAGCAATACTGAGGCTGTATTCACTGATTGTTTGTCAAAACAATCAGAAAAAAAGACACATTTCTGACATATTATAATCTGGTATTGCAAAGTTTTTCTTTCTGACCACCTGATAAATGTAACTCCAGTGAAAAAACTTTCTGACAGTGGCTCTTTAGCGACCAAATCTTGAACCTTCTTCGCCAGCTAGTCGCTAGCTTTGTCAGTCCGGTAGCGTATACTGGGTTTAACAGAGTTTGAAAACAGCTGCCTGCTATGACGGGGTAGATGAGACGTGAGACGAAACTGTATAATAGTTAGTAAAAATTTGATCCAAATGTTGCACACAGCCCAGAGTAACTGCACTTTCCTTCAGCTTTGAAAGTTTACCAACACGTGGCTGTGGTGACGGCAGGAGACACATACAGTAAAGGAAACGAGGTATAAAATCCTGGACACTGTGTTAAAGCAGCCTAAAGCTGACGTAGGCCTTTTCCACAGCAACACATTTTGATTTGACACAGTTAAAAAAAAAAAAAAAAAGTACAGGTGTCAATGTCTCCAATCTATTCGTGCGCCTGCTGAGCAACGACAGCGTGACGTGCCAGAGTGCACTGTGGGAGCCTGAAACTGAAGCAGCAAAATAAAACACTGCTGTCATTAAATGTATTATTTACACCTCTGCTTTTCCTCCTGGACGTGAATAGGACTGAATATTTGGATGGAGTATGACTCATATTTGATCGTGCTCGACAGAGCTATTGAACAGCGGACCAGGTGTAAGTAATTCATATCAATAACGACATTAAGCGGAGATCCACGGTAACATCATGGCCGGCTCTGAGACACAATTAATTAAATTAGTTGCACCTGTGTTTTTCCTGCTATCACATGTCAAAAGGTACATGTGGGAAAAAGCTTATAATAGGGTAGCACAGTATCAATGACTGCAAATGTTCCCACACAGTCTTATACTAGAGTGCTGCATATTTACAGTCTCTTAATCTGCATTAGAAACTGTAAAGAATAACTTGAAACTGTGAAACAGAGAGACACTATAAGAACTTTTACATGGGTCGGTATCATGTGAACCGAAGGAGGACGCAGTCAGATGGAAAAGTACTAACTGGAAAAGGACCACAAGGTCCAGACGTTTGTTTGTTTACTGGCCAGAATTATTCATCTGCCGACTAAATACTGTGGAAACTACAGCTCATCTGTACTTTTGTACACGCAAAAAAGAGATCTGACCGTGTGTGTGTGTGTGTGTGTGTGTGTGTGTGTGTGTGTGTGTGTTTGTGTGTGGAGAGAGAGATACCAGAAACCAGGGGCGGTCTGACCGGACAGTAGCAACCACCGATTTGACACTTTGCTGCTGAACGTTTCAAGGCCAAGATGCTAAAAAGGTACCAGTGTTTATGTGCACCTGGGTTTAAGTGTCTCTCTGTACGTGCATGTGTGTGTGTGTGTGTGTGTGTGTGTAGAGAGGGTGTATCTGAATGCGAGTCAGGTTGAACAGGAAGCCAGAGCTCTGGTTTCTATACAAGGAGGAAGCTGATACATTAGACGACACCACCACCACCACCACCACCACCACCACACACACACACACACACACACACACACACACACACACACACACACACACACACAAACACACACACACAGCAGCTGATGTTTAGTGACCTGTACATTGCAATCAAGCAGAACTTCACCAGCACAGGTTCAATGTGATCCAACAAACAGGCAGTAATATGACAGTGTGTTGCAGCAGAATGATTTTCATGATATAGAAATATTAGTTCTTATGTGATTTGATAAAGTGGCAGGCAGCCGTACATGTGACCTACGAATGTTTGGGTATTATTACATTTTGATGGAGCATTTCTCTCTTAAGAGGCACAGCTTTTCAATGATACAGTTATTATTATACAGAGAGAGCATTGTTTTTATCTTATTATAATAATTATTATAAACATAGGACCAACCTCTCTGGACCTCTTTGAATTTCAACTGGTTTGTATGATACAATCATTAAGATAAACACAAACTGCAACGTCTGAGTCCAGCTGTGATGCATCTTTTCTCAGCCTTATCTCCAGTCACACCTGTATCACTGTCCATATTAAATCTAAAACATCTTGTACATCTTTGCTCTGTCTCGTCTCTTTAAGAACATATTTCAGTTTTTTGAATGATGCAAATAAACCTCACTTTTCCTGTTTTTGTTTAACGAACTGAGAGTCATATAATTCGCAAACAAAACTATCCACAGATCTGCAGCTAAAGGTATTTTTTCAGTTTCACTGCAATAAAGATGTAGATGAGGTGAGTGCTCAAAGTGACAAATTATCACGACCCTGCAGCTCCTTAGCTCTAAGGATGTTTTAATGTCTTTCTTCTCATTGTTTTTGGTTTTTCTGCTGCAACTTTAATGTTTTGATTCTCTCTCTCTCTCATCAGCATCGTTTCCAGCAACAAGAAGAAAAAGCCCTGAGTCAGCAACTAGCTGGTGAACACATGGAGCCGTCAGCAGGTTTAAAGCTGCATTAACTGATTTTAGAAACAACCTTTTACATCCTGTTGCCTATTTATAACCTACATCCAGCCAACACAGGGCAACATGAAGACGTATTTACTCTCCTTTTAGCTCTGGTTTGGGTCTCCACCAACTCCTGACAAAAAAACATCTGTCTCTTTAGCTGCTAAAAGCTTCCTTACATCCACCAGCTCTCTGCGAACTTCATCTGACTGCACTGTCTGGTGCTGTTGGGTTACCTTCCGCACCTATGGGTGTCACAACATCGTCCATCATTTCAACCGGCTGTGAACTAGTTGTCGGAGCTTTACACAACAGGCTCAGGTTTCCTGCTGCAGCACTCTTCATTACCGCATGTCATAATAACGCAGAGTGCAGGTGGACTTGTCTCACTGTGCAGCGTCCACACGTCATCGGGAACATTTTTGGTTGCCGGGTTTAGTTTTCAGTGTGGGCTGCAGCACATGTGAACGAGGTAGAGGTTACAGGTCGGGGGTTTAAAATAGAATCAGTGGAAAGTTTTTTAGTGATTACGTCTCTGTGCGTGGGAGAGGGAGCGATGCTGGAAGAGGAAGACAGTTCACTCAGCGGAGAGTGAAATACAACAATAAAACTAAATATACTGAACTTTTTCAATCTCATCTCAAAAATGTTTTTTCTCTTTCTCTTATATGTACGTTTCTTTTATTTTGATTCTACATGTATATTATTAATTTCATAATATGCTGCTGTATTTCAGGATTTGCTGCTTTGTTAATGTCACGTTATTGCTCTTATGCTCTGTCACTCTTCTATCTTTATTCCTCTGGAAAACAAACGAGGGAAAACATTTATTTTTTGTTGAATCTGTATTAAGGTTAGAAGTAGATATCGACTTTGATTAAAAGATATTGTCCAGTCAATTTCCACTTTGTGAAGACTTAAAGAAACAGGTGCAGACCGGTGAGAGCTTCAGTACAAGCGTTAAAACCCATTTAACTTAAACACACCACACAAATTATAACGTTACAGATTATGTTTTTGCACTGGTGCAATTTTGAGGTTTTACTTTTTATTTTTCTCATATACTACATAAAAATCGTAAAATATTATTTTACAACTATATTCATCAGAAAGCAATAGTTATTACCTTCTTACCAGATTAAGATCGGCGCAGTTAGAAATTTAAGAAATTAAAATGATCTCCACTTTGACCATTAACTGCTGATGCTCTACATATTTATGCCTCTGTAATAAAAAGCAAAAATAATAAACCTTTTGATAGAAGTGGAGTATTTTAACAGTTTATCTCAGGGTATAAATTCTTCTCCACTGCATCAATTACAGTGACATGATTTATAAATTACAGCTTTTTGCTCAAACTTTGGAAAAGTTGATAATTCTCTTCCTGTATATGGATATTGATTTCTCTTCAGCTCCTTTCTCTGACTATACATTAGTTTTGAGGCCGATCCGGGTATTAATACTTGGCAGATAAAAAAAAGTCTAATATCAATGAATTGGCTGATATTTTAATAGGAAGTTGTTTCTTATTAAACATTTCTGGTGACTATCTGGTGAATTATTTATGAAACTACTAAGTGTTTTTAAATAACCTCAAATAGACATTTACATCAGTACTGATATATAATCATATAAGATGTTACTGCAGCTCTGATGACATCTGTAATTACACTGTGCTGGACGTATCTCGGTAGTTACTCGGATTCTGACCTGGAGCTTTTTATAATTCAATAAAAATAATCTTCATTGGAGGGTTTTAGTTGCCCATGCTGACGTTTCAAAGTTTTTCTCTCCTTATATAAAAATCTATGTGGAGCACAAACATATTTCCACCTTTCAAACACCCACACCTTCTCCCTTTTTAAATTCCTAATGCCTATAATTACATAATGCCGTTGTATAAATATATTATATTATATAAATACAAGCACTAAGACAGACTTTGACACTTAACGAAGACAAAACTAACGCAATAAATTCACTCCAGTCACAGGCAAAGTTCATCTAAATAAAAATCATTTATTTTTCATTAATATTATTATTATTATCATCATCATTCTATCTAGAGAGAGTCCACCATGCCACTTTCAGAACTGGAGTAGTGCTAAGACATCTGTCTGTCTGTTGGGGTACATGATGGGGAGGAGGGAGGGGGAGGAGGAGGAGAGGGGGGAGGTCAGACAGACGGATGGATGAACGGGGGGACGGGAGGGGAGGGACTTGTACAGGCTCACACTCCTGATCATTCTCCATGCTGATGCAAACAAAATGGGGATGATAGAAAGGAGGGATGGAGGGACGACAGAGAGAGAGGAGGAGGGATTGAATTGTCTTTAAAAGTAGTTTGTCCTTGTTGACCTACATGAGACTGAGCTGGGAGGACAGGAGACCCTTTGAGGGGACGACGGGGAGGGATG
>NW_019525018.1:530551-542122 GCF_002814215.2 Seriola lalandi dorsalis
GGGGTGGGGGGGGAGAGCAGCTTCAAGCTCATTGGTCAGGCTGCTGGACAGGGAACCAGGACAAGCCAATCACAGACTGATACAGAGGAGTAGGGTGTATGTATATGTCTGCATGTGTGTGTAAAAAGGTGTGCTTGCATTGATGTATATACGTGTATGTGTGTGTGTGTGAGTGTGTGTGTGTGTGTGTGTGTGTATCCGTATGCATATATCTGTGAGTGTGTAACTGGTCAGAGTTACTTTGATCCATTGTCACTGTACACTTGTCAAAGTTACTGTCACAACCGGGTACAAAGTTGAGGTAACAAACATCCTTCTTCTTCCACCTCTGCGAAAAGAACACAAGAGAGAGAGAGAGAGAGAGTGAGCGGGAGGAAAGAAGAGAGGAGACATACTGTCTGATTCTACATGTAGAAGTTATTTCTCAAATGGTTACCTGTGTTTCATCGCGCTGTAGTGTTGCCACTGGAAACCATGTTGTTGTCAGAGTTCGACAGAGACTGCTCCTTTACTACTGGGTCTGCAGGAGGTGTGAGGAAGAACATATAAAAACTTCTTATAAAACTTAATTAAAAGCTCCATATTTGACACTTCTTGTGTTTTATCTGAAGTGTTGATGCATAAGAAGATATATTTGTGGTTTTAAGAACCAAAAACCATCTCAGTGTAGTTTTACATCTCTTCTCTCTGGCTTCTCTCTGTAGTTTAGTAACAACAGGTCGGTGAGCCAATCAGAAGAGAGGAGGTTCTTAGCCTTGTTGTGACATCACAAAGTTACAGAGGTCATGACGGCTGGTTTTAAGGCTCAGGCTCTGAATACAGGCTGTGTGCATTTCTCAGTGGACTGAGCTCTTTGACACTTTCACAGTATTAATATAGAACCTGATCCTGCTTTATGATCAGAAAACACATGGAAATCTCACTTTATACAACATGGGACCTTTAATGCTACTTGGATTTTAACACTATTTTAAAACCCAGAAAAACTTTAGAGATTATAAATAGAAAAAAGGAAAAAAAAGCAAAGCCAGAGTCCACTCCTACACTCATGACAAATATCCTGCCTTTAATGATGGTGGTGTATTTAAGCCACCAGTGCGCTGCTCAGTCTTTTGCTGTAAACCTGCTGTAAACCTGCTGTAAACCTGCTGTATACCTGCTGTATGCCTGCTGTATGCCTGCTGTAAACCTGCTGTATACCTGCTGTATACCTGCTGTATGCCTGCTGTATACCTGCTGTAAACCTGCTGTATACCTGCTGTATGCCTGCTGTATACCTGCTGTATACCTGCTGTATACCTGCTGTAAACCTGCTGTATACCTGATGTATACCTGCTGTATACCTGCTGTAAACCTGCTGTATACCTGCTGTATACCTGATGTATACCTGCTGTATACCTGCTGTAAACCTGCTGTATACCTGCTGTATGCCTGCTGTATACCTGCTGTATACCTGCTGTATACCTGCTGTATACCTGCTGTAAACCTGCTGTAAACCTGCTGTAAACCTTCCTGTGTGTTTACATTCATGATGCACTGAATTCAAGATTTGTATTGCTTTTAAAAACCAGAAACCGTCCCTGTGTGCGTTCCTGTATGAGTGTAACCTGTGCAAGCTTTGTGTGGTAGCAGTGTGTGTGTGTGTGTGTGCGTGTGTGTGTGTGTGTGTTCTGCTTACAAAAGTAGGGGTGCTCCATGGCCTCTGTGGCCGTCAGTCTCTGTTGGTGGTCGTAGCGTAGCAGCTTGTCCAGCAGGTCCAGAGCTTCAGGACTCACCAAGTGCTGGTTCTCCGTCTGCACAAACTGTTCCCAGCGCTTCCTGCTCTGCCTGCGGGGAGACACAGCGCACACTGATAGTCTGACACTAACACCGCGGGGCATGAAGGGGCATCTACGGTTAGTGCTGTGGTAATGATACATCTCTTTTTTCATCTCGATTCGTCCTCTGTCCCTTTTTGTTGTTCTACTCTGTCCATCATAGCAATATAGTCTATATAGATACTTTTCAGAGTCTGTGACCACACGTCTCAAACTGGTGGCAAAAACATTTCACCTCCAAACTTCCCCTCGGCAGATTACGTAAGAGGCCGCAGGGGAAAAGGTGAACTCATATTTGTGACTGCCACCGTAATGCAGTTTCATAACGGCAGGCACGACAACATGTTTGTTATGCAACTTAAAAGAACGTGTAAAGGCCGATTTATACTTTCTGCAGAGAAATTTCAGTTCCACACACACGTCTCCACACGGGGCGGACAACAGTGGAAACATAAACAGAGCCTGTGATAATAACTACACATTAAATTCCTGTAGTGGAAAAAGGTCAATTAGTGTTGTGCAAATCAGAAATTGATAATTAAGATGCCTGTGTTCCTTTTTTTTTTTTTTTTTAAATTAAAAAGCTTTCACTTACCAGATTTAAACTCTGAAAATAAGCAGTTTCTCTATTTGTCAGAGATCTATGTTGAAAACATTGTGTTTGATGAAGTATATTTCTGAGTGCCACACCATTGTTCCTGATTTATGAGTGGAAGAGTGGAAGGCTACAACCAGAAGAGATCATATGCATGAGCCTTTGGTTTAGTCATCCCTGCGACTTTAAGGTCACGCAGGATAAAACCTGGCTCCCCCAGTCTGTACGTCACAGTGCCTGGGCTGTGATGTGAATCCCTGAGGCAGAGTCACAGCGGACTTACTGTCCCAGCAGGTCTTTGAAGCGCGGGTCCAGTTCAATGTGGTATTTACGCAGGTAGCCGAACAGCTCGTCCGTCCCCAGCACCTTGGCAATTCGCACCAGCTGGAAAACACGACAGATGTGGGTTCAAACCCTGAGCAGCACTGAAACATGAATATAAAAACTTAAACTCTTAACGCTTCAGTTCCGCCTGTGCTGCGGCCGAGGCGCCCTCTTCCTGTTGTCAGAGCGACACGTTACAGACGACGTCCGACAAAAAGGTCCAGGTTACAAATCCCGCTCGTCTCCATTACGTGTTTAAGACATGCTTACATGAGACACAGGATGCCACACACAGCCCGGTGAATGTGTGTGTGAGTGTGTGTGTGTCTCTCTTTAGAAGGTACCTGGTCATAGTTGTCTTGTCCGTGGAAGAACGGCTCTTTCTGAAAGATCATACTCGCCAGCATACAGCCCAGGCTCCACATGTCTAGACTGTAATCATACATCTGAAACACAGAATCATCAAACAGCACTGCCGATGATGAGAACAAAGACATCCAAATCATCCACGTGTGATTTTCTCATCAATCTTTTACAACTGCAGGAAGCTCGATGTGCTGTGTGTGTTGATAAAGAGTCTTTCTGGAACAACATCCGTGTGTGTGTGTGTGTGTGTGTGTGTGTGTGTGTGTGTGTGTGTTACCTGGTAGTCGACCAGGAGCTCGGGGCCTTTGAAGTATCGTGAGGCCACTCTGACGTTGTACTCCTGGGACGGGTGGTAGAACTCTGCCAAACCCCAGTCTATTAGACGTAGCTGCGGAGACACACAGAAGCTCCTCCTTCAGCCTCACCACACAATATTCACAAAGTGTCACTAAAACAACATCAGCTGCATCTCCAACTCACACTCACATTAGCCTGCTGCCCCCTGCTGGACAAGGCTGGAAGTCTATTTCTGAACTAACTTTGTGTTGGGGAACAGGTAGCGTAGCTTTAAAACTGCAACAGATAAACAACAAAAATCAAGTGCCATGTTTTCTTCGTTGACTTTAACTTCGGGTGCATCTCAGTTCCACTTCATTACGTCCACAT
Source organism: Seriola lalandi dorsalis (assembly GCF_002814215.2). Taxonomy (NCBI): domain Eukaryota; kingdom Metazoa; phylum Chordata; class Actinopteri; order Carangiformes; family Carangidae; genus Seriola; species Seriola lalandi. Next base: position 534,320 of record NW_019525018.1, read on the forward strand.
TTCCTTCACTCGAGTCCTTTCCTCAGGCCTCAGTCCCTCCCACTGAAGAGCGTGAGAGAGAGATGCGAGAGATGTGCCAAGAGAGAGGAGTCGAGAAAACACATCAGTAGCGAAATGAGATGTTTGCTCTCCGGCGAGCAGCTGTTTGTTGGCGCTGGAGCTTTCTGATGCACACATACGTCCAAAAATCATTAATCACTGGATGTTTCTTCTTAGAATTAACTGTTTGACAAACATCCCCAACTTCATCAGAAATGTAGTCTTTACTTCTACTGTGCATATAAACAGACTTCACCGCTCAGACACTGAAAGCACAAGAAACTTTTCCACTCACGACACATTTAAAAAAAAAAAAAAAAACTGATTATTTGCATATGCAATTATTAATATTCAGTTTGTAAATCCATTATTATATAATGCAGGTTATAATTAGAAAGTTTTGTAATTTGCAGAAAATTTTGTGGCTGAAAGTTTGAGGCGAATCGTTTCAGTGTAATGTAGCTCACGAATTTCCCTGTGGGGATCAATAAAGTCTCACTTTATCTAATAACAATAACAACAGAGACTCTGCTGCGCTCCCTGACTGACAGTCAGGTTAAATACAGGTTAAATGCCAGATCATGGAAACAAAAGTCTTTCCAAAGTTCTTTTGTTTTATTCCTGCAATCTGTGTTTTACTGTCAGAACAGTGAACACTGATCCGGTACTTATGGTGAATCATAAATAAATAAGGAGCGTTACTGAGCTGGTTGAACCCGAGGAGGAAGGAGGGAAGTGGGATGTACCCCGAGGTTTGTGCAGGTGGCGCTCTTCTTTGCTGCGTTACTGCCACTCTTTATAAGACGTTCAGGGCAGCGACAGTAAGAGCTGCAGACTGAATCACCGACAGAGCAGCAAGACTCGCGTTTATTTAGACTGAAATTACATCTGCTGTTATTTCAAGAATCTCGCTCCTGATGTACTCACACACGTTACAGTGACTCCATGTGTATAAAAGCCTCAGTAACTGCATTACCAGCTAAGAATAATCTAGCTCCATTTCAAAAGGGGGGAATAAGGAATTTGAAAAAAAAAAAAAAGGGGGGGGGGAAAAAAAAAAAAAAAAAAGGGGGGGGGGTAAAAGAAAAGAGAAAGCCAGAGAGAAAATAAACAGTGAGAGAAGAACAGACGAGCTGAAATAGCAGGGTGAGAGATAATATTCAGAGGGTGTGTGGGTGTGTGGAGAGAAAAATAGACTATATAGGGCACCACCTACCTTTCTCAACTGGTGGTCGATCATCACATTGTGGGGTTTGACGTCACGGTGCATGATTCCCATACTGTGACAGTAGTCCAGAGCCTGACACACACACACACACACACACACACACACACACACACACACACACACGTAATGTCAGAAAAGACGTATAGAAGAAGATAAACGTATGTGCACACAGTCTTTTGAATTCCCGGGAACCTTGCCAAGAAAATAAACTGGCTGCTCATTACAAAATAATACACTCACAATTTCTAATTTGAACTGCCATAAAAATATATTTATGTGTCGTTTGATATGTTTTGTTTGCAGAAATCATTGATGTGATTCATTATTCCATGACATATGATCACATGACATATTTTCTTTTACTTGATTTGGCTTTATGCAGGACCATTCTTTCCCTCTTGGTCACGTGCAGCCAGCGAGGTTTGTTTATTTACTTTTCTACGTGTCGTCGTGTATGTTTGTGTTTACGTTTCCGTAGTTTGTTGTAATATGAGTGTGTGTGTGATTATTTTGTACAATATTATGTGTATAATTCGTTCGAGGGTGGTGGCGATGGAGCGGTTTGAAATAGAGAAGATGAATATCAGTAACAACGAATCGTGGTGTCGTGTATTTCCTGGAGAGTGACAGTAATATTTTTTAAATATTATTAATTCTGCTTATTAAAACAAAAAAAAGGTCACGTGTTAATGGCTTGTGATGTAAACAAGTCTCACCTTCAGTAGTTCATACATATAGAAACGGATATCATAGTCTGTCAACTTCTGGTACAACTCCTGCAGGGAAACACAGATGTGTGTGAGGATTTGAACCATATTGAAACCATTAATGATAAAAACGTCAGTATAACGTGACAAATATGTAGCGAAAGCAGAGAGCGTTCAATGTGGCCTCAAAGATCTAACAGGAGACGGACAGGAGCGTGCAGAGGAGAGGTGAGGATTGTACCTTGAAGTCTGTGTTATTGATGCATTCAAAGACGAGCGCCGGGGTTCTGGACTGTGCAGCCACCACAGAGAGACAGAGAGCGGCGCAGAGTCACAAAGTCAAGACAGGAAGGGAAAAAATAAATAAAAAAATCAACAACAGTGAAAAGATTTGGTTCATTATTGATTCAGTCAGCTGATTAATCACAGATCTTAACCGTTACCTTGCTGGAAGTGAAGTGGTAATGAAAAATAAACTAAAACTGTCTGCACGCAGTCGCTGTTGCTTTATTCCGATCAAGCCGTCCAAAAAAAAAAAACTGAATATAATCACAGTTTTCTGCAGTTTACAGGAAACAAAAAGATCCTGCAGGTTCCCACCACTGCACTGAAAGACCTCCTGGCTAAGTCAGCGTGCTTCCATGGCCTAAAAATATTCTTCCTTCCTGGTTTGTTGATGTTTTCCAGCTCAGAAAAAGTTATGAAAGGGGCCCATTCAGTGCGGTTTCCAACACAGATTTACGACTGAAAACACAGCTGTAAAAGCCCCTGACATTCTCACAACTCTCCAGACAATTAATCAGATTTTTGGACTCCACTTCTTGGATTACACCTTTGCAAATTCAGATATTCCAGAAATTCCCAGCAGTAATGAAAGAAGAAATTTTTAAAGAAAAAAACAATCACAACAGCAAAATTAAAATTACATTTCTTTCTCCCACATACCGACAGATTTCACCCTCTGTCATAGAAGGAATCATCACATCCAGCCCAGCCCATAATCAACAATCATTGCTTCCTAAAAGTGATTATATCATTTGCAACATGTGATCACTCCTAAAAGCCATGATTTTTAAAAAAAAACCCATTTCACTATTGACAATTGCTTACTTTCACTTTAATATCCATAAGGTGGCCATTCGACTGCACGCTGCAAGAAGAGTCAGTTTTTGGGATTGATGAGAGTAAATGGAAAAAAAACATATTTAATACAAGAACAGTCACAGTGATTTTTAAGGGAGGCAGCGACCGACTACAATGGATTGCGCCGATATTGAAGGACAGGTTCACTATTTTTCGAGCAACAGTTCGGTGCCCGGATGAAGACTGAAGCAGGTTTTGCTGGATGTAATTCTTCCTCCTGTTCTCTCTGTCGATGTAAGCGACGAAGTGTGTAAAAATACAGCCCCAAGTCTTTGGCAGATGCATATGAAGGACAGTAAGTTAAGAAGATACCCTCTTGGTTTGCCCCCATCACTTCCATTGAATTCGCATTAGGAAGACATTGTGTTTAATACCTGGTATGAACAGGAGGAATGATTACAGTATAAATAACCTGCTTCGATGTTCATGTGGGCTCCTGACTTTTAAGACGGACCTGAAACATTATGAACCTATAATTCTGTTCTTCTTCTCCTGTTCTCTTCTGTGAGCTAATGCCACGACATAAACACCGACTCGCAGCTTCTCCTTGTGGAGCTTTTGAACAGTAGTAGCACTACAGAGCGATCTGTGTGTGTGAGCAGGTTTCAGGCTGTTGCACTGATCCACAGCCAGAGGCGGGAACACACCGAGAAACGCAGCAAATGTGCCAACGAGAGAGAGAGAGAGAGAGAGAGAAAAATCTACTGTGCAAATGTTTCATGGGAGGAAGGAAATGCATTCAGCACATTCAGCATTGGTAAGAGATGCTGAATGTAAACAGAAATGTGTTTGTTTACAGCAAAACGCCACAAGGCACCTTTAAGAAGTGATGTGTAGTTGCTGTATATCCTTATGTGAAAATGGCAGCGTGAGCAAATGCGGCACTTTCTACATGAACTCTTGACTTTTGGTGTGTTTCAATCCCACATTGTATTAAAAAAGACAAAAGAGTCATTAGAGCGCCTACCACCGGGTCTTTGACCGTGTCCACCAGTCGGATGATGTTGGTCCCTCCTCGCAGGTTCTCCAGGATCTTGATCTCTCGCTTGATCTTCTTCTTCTTGACCGGCTGATTCAACAGGTGACCCGAGCAAACAAGACAAACAAAGACGAGGGCTTTAACAGAGAAGTCTTCTGGTTTTAAGACATGGGGGGAAAAAAAAGATGTAAAAGCAGAGACGTTTGCCCGTGTGCTATTTGTGACTCCTCATCTCGAACCTGCTGATTCTTGCTCCTGCATTCCTCAGCGTCGGGCTGTCAATCTCACTTCAGCGACATTTAGTGCAGCTGAGAGGTTGACGCTTACATTTAAATGACCGGCAGACAACCTGCAACAGCATGAGACCAGCTGCAAACAACGTCCATCTTATTTTTCATTTAGTGGTTATTATAATCTCCGTCGTCACAGCTGAGCAGATGCTGGTGCAGCAGGAAGTCATGAGGAGGCCTGTATAACTGGTTAGGGGGCATTTTAAATACTGTGGCAGAACAACAAGGGAATAACTGTGTTTAATTTACTGATTTCTTTGCATTATTCAACAAGGATTATTAAAAACTTTGTTCAACACTTGTGTTATACAAGTTCTGTTTGGACAGAAGGCTTTACTGCCTGTCTGTTGTGGAAGACAATGAGTGACTTATTAATCAATAAACAGATCAATAAATACTTAAATGCAGTCTGAAATAAATGAATAAATAATACTATACAAGTAGAACAGGCAGGAAGCAGGTGTACCAGTCAAATTAAGTATCAAAGAAAGAGAGCCAATCAATCACACTCCTGCTTTAGAGTGAGGCTAGTACCGCCCACCTCATTAGCATAAATACAACGTAATAAATACCTTTACCAATAATAATAATCTAAAAGAAATAAATATAAAATAAAATGTAGAAATACAGAAATTAATAAATGTATATTATTTTTGTTATTATTATTATTATTGTAGAATTAAATGAAAGATATTTCTGTATTTACTGATTCATTACCAATATTTATTTATTCATTTAATCAATTGCATATTCATTTCAGCTTTAATTATTTTGTTTATTCTCATTTATCAATTAAAATATTCTTTTTTAAGCATTTACTTGTGTAATAGTAAATATATTTACTTATTTATTTGTCCTCCACAGCACAATCGAGACACTAAATCCAGCTGATAAAGTAACTGCACATCCTCATTCAATAATGTTTGAACCACAAGGAGAAAACAAAGAGGTGTGGAGACAGCTGGCATCAACTCTTTTTTTCTATTCTTCCACTGGGAATCCAGCAGCAGGTGTTTGCTCGCATGAACAATTATTGCCGTTAAGGATGAATCTAGAGCTGCAACAATTAGCCGATCAACAGAAGATGAATCAGCAGCTACTTTGATAATCGATCGATCCTCCCGGACACTTCTCAAGCAGAAATGTCAAACATTCGATTTGTCCAGGTTTTAAAATGTGAGAATTTGCTTTTTTATTTTAAATTTACAGACCAAATAATTAATCAGTTACTTCATTGATGATAAAAAAATAATATCAGAATACAGAAAAATGCCCATCACGATTTCCTGATATCTACAAAATGTTTTGTCCGACCAACAGACCAAAGATATTAAGTTTACCATCAAATAAGACAAAGAAAAGTAAAATATCCTCATAACTGAGGGGCTGGAAACTTTAAGCATCTTTGCTTGAAAGAATCTAAATAGTTGACTATTTCTTTTATGACAATAGATCGATTAATTCTTTGATTTACTATTTGTACACACCAATACAGCCGACGTATTTAAGAAATGAAACTATATTAGTCAATTTTATTTTTGTGCCTTTTTCACTAAAATTATTAATCATGGAAATCATGGAAAATATTTACAATTCAGACTCTGTGCGATCGTGTGTGAAAGTCACCAGCACTTTGAACTGATGCCCTCAGCCTGTCTCTGCATGATGTATAAGGTTAAGTAACTGTAAATAAATCAGAGGCCACAGACAGACTCCTGAGAAGCTTTTGAGACAAACTCTTTCATCCAGACTCAGTTTTCAGGAATTTAAACAATTCACGACTCTTATTCTTTATATCACACACATGAAAATATCACATATCACCACATGTACTCCGTTCCCAGTGGACAACTCCAAGCCACGCATTCAGCCCAGACATTCAGCGTTTTACTCGGGGCTCACCTTCAAGATCTTGACAACCACCTTCTCATTGTTGGTGATGTTGATGGCCTCGAACACTTCGCTGTATTTCCCTCTGCCCAGCTTACGAACCAGCTGGTAGTCCTCCTGGTTGCTATAGGGACAGACAGTGAAACAAGGCAGAGCATGAGTGGCTGCGTTGAGAAAGAGAGAAAAATATTTTCAGCATCAGCGTGTGATCAGGTCAGTGTGCAGGCTGTTGCTAAGTGTCCTTGTTACTGAGATGAAGCTGTGCCTCGGGGAGTGAAGGGATTTCTGGCTCTGATTTCAAGGCACGAGGTTATTCCAGTCAACAGAGTGAAGATGAGGACAGGGATGGAAGTAAAGAGGAGGAAAGGTGTGCAGAACAGCAGGGCGGTGGGCTGAGAGACTGGGAGACTGTACTATTATAGTGTCATCACACCCTCACAACTATATGTATAAGTGGACAGACATCTACCACACTCTCTCTCTCTCTTTCCCTCTTCCATAGAAACACATAGAGACCAGGTATCAGCTGTGGTCAGGAATCACATGCATGTGATTAGAGCAAACTGCAGTAAACAGAAATGTCCTCACTTCCAGTTGGGTACGTGGGCCTCGTAGTCCCAGTACTCCCGGCTCTTCAGCGTGTTGACGTCTGCGTACACACGGGACTTGCTACCGGCCACTGGACCCGGCATGGCGAGACCCGTGGCTCGGGCGCTGCGGGGCGTGTGTCACGGAGATCTGCTGCGGTGGGGATCACGGACAACGCTGGAGGGGGTCCGGGGGGGTGGTTAGATCCGTAACTGGATTTGCTGACTGTGTGGGTGTGAAAGTGGAACAGGCCAGCCACTTAGCTTCCCTCTGCAGCCAGACTGTGCAAAAAAAAAAAAAAAAAAGGCAGGTAGGGATGGAGAGAACCGGGTATGTCCACCGGGGTTCGCCGCAGCCAGTGCACGCCGAGCACCGCTCCTTGGTCGGATTGTCAGAAGCAACAACGCCGGTGTCGGTGGAGCCCGGAGGGGGGGCTGATCAGAGCCGAGGTGATAGTGCAGCTGAGGTTAAACACGGGGACGGGGAGGCATCGGGGTTTTGAGGTAGAGAATAAAAACGGACCCCTAAAAAAGGCCACAGAGGAGGAGGAGGAAAGGGGGTTGGTGATCTAAATATCACGGGTTGAAACTCCGAGGCTACTCCCTTTTGCGGGCCCTAAATCTGGGCAGAAAAAGGGTGGGCTTCCTGCGCTAGGCGGTGGACGGTCGGGGAGGGGGGGGGGGGATGCCCTCGGTGGTCCAGTGTTAGCTATCAATCAACTGTTGATGTGACGGATCGGTAGCGGGGGTCGACCGGCGGGAGAGGGGGGTGGAGTAGCAGAGAGATCGATGTTGTTAGCTAACGTTAGCCAGCGATGCTACTTCAGCGCGGAGATGTCGCACCGACGGGGAGCGCTCGGCGCCGTGCACCACCATCGGCGGAGCCCGCGTCATGTGCGACCGTTCTGTGCGGGAGAGCAGCGCCTCGGGGTGGGGGGTG
>NW_019525018.1:542142-544459 GCF_002814215.2 Seriola lalandi dorsalis
GGGGGGGCGGTACCAGACGCCGACGAAGGGGCCCGGGATTCGGGGGTTTCTTCTGCAGCCGCGGACCTCCCCGGTCGAGAGCGCTGGGAAGGGAAGCGGATTGCGATTGAAGAGGAGCGAGAGAGCCGCCCGGATGTGAAAGCCGCTCTCTGCCGGGGTGAAGATGAGGAGTGTGACGGCTGAGCAGCCGGGAGACAGCGCCCCCCAGCGACGAGGATGAGATAGACGGACAAAAGTCTCAGGGCTTTTAGATTTTATCCTTAATTGATAAAACCTCTGAATTATTATATATTTTGCTCTGGCAGCTGAGAAAAAATTTGTTTTTTTGTGAAAATAATCAAAACTCAAGCGTCTCTTACTACCTGTTCCCACTGCTTTCAACCATATAACATGGTCTTCAGCAGCAATTTGCTCAGGTGTCATGGAGATGGACCTGTTGATATTTGCTCAGTTGCTGTTAGAATTTAATCAGTGGCCATTTTAAGTCTTTTTGTCAATGTTGGATTGAAAGTAAAGTATTAAAGTTGAAATAGAACAGACAATTAAATCAGTAATAATAATAATAATAATAATAATAATTAAAATCATACCTGTGGGTTATGCACTGTTGGTCAGACAAAACAAACATTTTAAAGACATGGCCCTTTGGACATAAAATACAATTTGTTGGGCTTCGTTTCACTGTTTTATAACATTTTCTGAGCATTAACAGTGGATTAAACATGAATCAAACCATTAAACATTCATGAAAATAAGTGTTTTGTCTCGAAAATCTGGGCAGGACTACAGGCCAATGAATATCTCTCCTTCCCTTCAACTGGCACTTGAAAGCTGTTCAGACTGACAGGCAGATTGTGACTGTATGAACCATCTGTAGTCGAACCAGAGCAGGAGGAGATCAATGCGGACACTGATTTAAAAGCCTGTTAGAATATGTAATAGTTCATTTTGGTGGAAACCAGCTGAGGAAAGATTAATGACCATCAACATGAACTTAAATTTAGCTCTGCTATATCACCTCCTGTGGTATCTCTAGCCATATATCATTTTTTGTTGTTGTTCGTTTGTTTTTTTGAGTGTCAGATGCCAGATTTGATTAATAACATGAAATGAACAGTGTGTAATATGCTATACGTTATAAAAATCACTTTTTTTTTTTAAAGTGGCAGCTCCCTTTAATTCCATACACACATCTTGCAAACACATAAAAGTAAGATCTTATAAATGTGTCTGGGAAAGATCAGCTAGAACAGACTGCTGGTCGGTCAAAAAAAAAAAAGCAGTTCTTATCCAACAATTATTAATTCATGCAGGACTCTTGTCCCCGATGTTTTTTATATCTTGGCTTTGGCTTCAAGTGGAACTAAATGATGTGTGACAGAACTCACAGTTTGTGCTCAGGCAGTCTTTGCTGGTAAAATAGGGCAAATTTCAACATGTGTAAATACTTATTCATATAAATCGTCAATAGAAAACTGCATGTTTTTCATTATGCACAGCCACATTGCAGTGACATGAACTACAGCTAAAATATTACTCAGGACACTTTGTTGCCCCACGTTGGTAAATTCTCTTACCTTGCCCCCCTGGAGGGTAAGAGGTGAACTCGGCTGCTGATGGTGTGAATCTGTGTCTTTCTAGGACACAGTTGGGTGAACACTTGCTGACAAGGTGGCTAAAAACACCTCCTGGCCCTGACCCTGTTCTTTGTGTGCTGCAGTATGAGGTCCAGTCCTATCAAAAACAAATCCAACCCATATTTCTCATAAACACACGATGTTCGACTGTTTAATCATAATTTCTTTTCTGGAAAATTCTTATTCTTATTATTTGGGAAGTCTTAAAATGTTTCCTGGGGCTTGTCAGAGGCACTTGATGTATTTCTGCAGCCATCCGTCTCTAAATCTTACTTCATGTCAGTACCACTGCTACACGTCAAGCCCCACTGTATAAGAATAAAAGTCTTTAAATGGCATCATACTCTGCTGAAACATGTTCCAAATCAAACACACCAACAATGTCAAAAACAAATCTTCTGCATAAGAGAAAGAACTTTTCAGCTAAAATCCCTGCTTGAAAAATCCCACAACTCGTGTAAGTTTATAAATGAAAAAAAGTTTTATTTGTTAGTGCTGTGTAATTGAATGCTACATACATACAGATAATCTTAGCATGAATGTACACGTACTGTACGCCGCCACAAAGTTTTTTTCTTTTTAAAAGGTTTTTTTTTTTTTCTCAACATCATTCACATAAACTACAGTACAATTTGAAAAAGCTATAGGAGGGAACAGTGCTGTGAGGAGGGAGGGAGGGA